>NC_073239.2:46186250-46505000 GCF_029281585.2 Gorilla gorilla gorilla | reverse complement strand
GAATGGAATGGAATTGAATGGAATGGAATAGAATACAATGGAATTGAATCAACCCGCGTGGAACGGAATGGAACTGAACGGAAAGGAACGGAACGGAATGGAATGGAATCAACCCGAGTACAATGGCACGGGACGGGACGGGACGGGACGGAACGGAACGGAACGGAACTCAATGGAATCAACACGAGTAGAAGGGAATGGAATGGAATGGAATGGAATGGAATGGAATGGAATGGAATGGAATGGAATGGAATGGAATGGAATGGAGTGGAATGGAATGGAATGGAATTCAATGGAATAGAACGCAATGGAATGGAATGGATTGGACTGGAATGGAATGGAATGAAATGGAATGGAATGGAATGAAATGGAATGGAATGGAATGGAATGGAATGGAATCAACCCGAGAACAACGTAATGGAATGGAGTGGAATGGAATGGAATGGAATGGAATGGATTGGAATGGAATTCAATGGAATGGAATGGAATGGAATGGAATGGAACGGAATGGAATGGAATAGAATGGAATCAACCCGAGTAGAACGGAATGGAATGGAATGGAATGGAATGGAATGGAATGGAATGGAATGGAATGGAATGGAATGGAATGGAATGGAATGGAATGGAATGGAATGGAATGGAATCGAATGGAATGGAATGGAATGGAATGGAATGGAAAGGAATGGAATGGAATGGAATTGAATGGAATGGAATGGAATGGAATGGAATGGAATGGAATGGAATGGAATGGAATGGAATGGAATTCAATGGAATAGAATGGAATGGAAAGGAATGGAATGGAATTTAATAGAATGGAATGGAATTGAATGGAATGGAATGGAATGGAATGGAATCAACCCGAGTAGAATGGAATGGATTGGAATGGAATTGAATGGAATGGAATGGAATGGAATGGAATGGAATGGAATGGAGTGGAATGGAATGGAATGGAATGGAATGGAATCAACCCGAGTATAACGGAATGGAATGGAATGGAATGGAATGGAATGGAATGGAATGGAATGGAATTCAATGGAATAGAAAGGAATGGAATGGAATGGAATGGAATGGAATGGAATGGAATGGAATGGAATGGAATGGAATGGAATGGAATGGAATCGAATGGAATGGAATGGAATGGAATGGAATGGAATGGAATGGAATGGAATGGAATGGAATGGAATGGAATGGAATCAACCCGAGAAGAATGGAATGGAATGGAATGGAATGAAATTCAATGGAATAGAAAGGAATGGAATGGAATGGAATGGAATGGAATGGAATGGAATGGAATGCAATGGAATCGAATGGATTCGAATGGAATCGAATGGAATGGAAAGGAATGGAATGGAATGCAATGGAATGGAATGGAATGGAATGGAATGGAATCAACCCGAGTAGAATGGAATGGAATGGAATGGAATGGAATGGAATGGAATCGAATGGAATCGAATGGAATGGAAAGGAATGGAATGGAATGCAATGGAATGGAATGGAATGGAATGGAATGGAATCGAATGGAATCGAATGGAATGGAATGGAATGGAATGGATTGGAATGGAATGGAATGGATTGGAATGGAATGGAGTGGAATGGAATGGAACGGAATGGAATGGAATCGAATGGAGTAGAATGGAATCGAATGGAATGGACTAGAAGAGAATGGAATCAACCCGAGTAGAACGGAATGGAATGGAATGGAATGGAATGGAATGGAGTGGAATGGAATCGAATGAAATGGAATGGAATGGAATGGAATGGAATGGAATTCAACTGAATGGAATCGAATGGAATGGAATGGAATGGAATGGAATGGAATGGAATGGAATGGAATGGAGTGGAATGGAATCAACCCGAGTAGAACGGAATGGAATGGAATGGACTGGAATGGAATGGAATGGAATGGAATCGGATGGAATCGAATGGAATCGAAGGGAATGGAATGGAATGGAATGGAAGGGAATGGAATGGAATCGAATCGAATGGAATCGAATGGAATGGAATGGAATGGAAAGGAATGGAATGGAATGGAATGGAATAGAATGGAATCAACCCGAGTAGAATGAAATGGATTGGAATGGAATGGAATGGAATGGAATGGAATGGAATGGAATCGAATGGAATGGAATGGAATGGAATGGATTGGAATGGAATGGAAAGGAATGGAATCAACCCGAGTAGAACGGAATGGAATGGAATGGAATGGAATGGAATGGAATGGAGTGGAATGGAATGGAATGGAATGGAATGGAATGGACTGGAATGGAATAGAATGGAATGAAAACTAGTAGAACGGAATGGAATGGAATGGAATGGAATGGAATGGAATCGAATGGAATGGAATGGACTGGAATCGAATGGAATGGAATGGAATGGAATGGAATGGAACGGAAAGGAATGCAATTGGATGGAATGATCAACCCGAGTAGAATGGAATGGATTGGAATGGAATGGAATGGAATGGAATCGAATGGAATGGAATGGAATGGAATGGAATGGAATGGAATGGAATGGAATGGAACGGAATGGAATGGAATGGAATGGAATGGAATGGAATGGAATGGAATGGAATTCAATGGAATAGAATGGAATGGAATGGAATGGAATGGAATGGAATGGAATGGAAAGGAATGGAATCGAATGGACTCAAATGCAATGGAATGGAATAGAATGGACTCAGCCCGAGTAGAAGGGAATGGAATGGAATGGAATGGAATGGAATGGAATGGAATGGAATGGAATGGAATGGAATAGAATGGAATCAAAACGAGTAGAACGGAATGGAATGGAATGGAATGGAATGGAATGGAATGGAATGGAATGGAATGGAATAGAATGGAATGGAATGGAATGGAATGGAGTGGAAAGGAATGGAATCAACTCGAGTAGAATGGAATGGAATGGAATGGAATGGAATGGAATGGAGTGGAATGGAATGGAATGGAGTGGATTGGAATGGAATGGAATGGAATGAATGGAATGGAAACAACCCGAGTAGAATGGAATGGATTGCGATGGGCTGGAATGGAATGGAATGGAATGGAATCAATCCGAGTAGAATGAAATGGAATGGAATGGAATGGAATTCAATGTAATAGAATGGAATTGAATCAACCCGCATGGAACGGAATGGAACGGAACGGAAAGGAACGGAACGGCATGGAACGGAATCAACCCGAGCAGAATGGAACGGGATGGGACGGGACGGGACGGGACGGGACGGTTCGGGATGGGACGGAATGGAAAAGAACGGAACGTCATGGAATCAACTCGAGTAGAATGGAATGGAAAGGAATGGAATGGAATGGAATTGAATGGAATGGAATAGAATACAATGGAATTGAATCAACCCGCGTGGAACGGAATGGAACTGAACGGAAAGGAACGGAACGGAATGGAATGGAATCAACCCGAGTACAATGGCACGGGACGGGACGGGACGGGACGGAACGGAACGGAACGGAACTCAATGGAATCAACACGAGTAGAAGGGAATGGAATGGAATGGAATGGAATGGAATGGAATGGAATGGAATGGAATGGAATGGAATGGAATGGAATGGAGTGGAATGGAATGGAATGGAATTCAATGGAATAGAATGCAATGGAATGGAATGGATTGGATTGGAATGGAATGGAATGAAATGGAATGGAATGGAATGGAATGGAATGGAATGGAATCAACCCGAGAACAAAGTAATGGAATGGAGTGGAATGGAATGGAATGGAATGGAATGGATTGGAATGGAATTCAATGGAATGGAATGGAATGGAATGGAATGGAACGGAATGGAATGGAATAGAATGGAATCAACCCGAGTAGAACGGAATGGAATGGAATGGAATGGAATGGAATGGAATGGAATGGAATGGAATGGAATGGAATGGAATGGAATGGAATGGAATGGAATGGAATCGAATGGAATGGAATGGAATGGAATGGAATGGAAAGGAATGGAATGGAATGGAATTGAATGGAATGGAATGGAATCGAATGGAATGGAATGGAGTGGAATGGAATGGAAAGGAATGGAATGGAATGGAATAAACCCGAGTAGAATGGAATGGTATTGAATGGAATGGAATGGAATGGAATGGAATGGAATGGAATGGAATGGAATGGAATTCAATGGAATAGAATGGAATGGAAAGGAATGGAATGGAATTTAATAGAATGGAATGGAATGGAATGGAATGGAATGGAATGGAAAGGAATCAACCCGAGTAGAATGGAATGGATTGGAATGGAATTGAATGGAATGGAATGGAATGGAATGGAATGGAATGGAATGGAATGGAGTGGAATGGAATGGAATGGAATGGAATGGAATCAACCCGAGTATAACGGAATGGAATGGAATGGAATGGAATGGAATGGAATGGAATGGAATGGAATGGAATTCAATGGAATAGAAAGGAATGGAATGGAATGGAATGGAGTGGAATGGAATGGAATGGAATGGAATGGAATGGAATCGAATGGAATCGAATGGAATGGAATGGAATGGAATGGAATGGAATGGAATGGAATGGAATGGAATGGAATGGAATCAACCCGAGAAGAATGGAATGGAATGGAATGGAATGAAATTCAATGGAATAGAAAGGAATGGAATGGAATGGAATGGAATGGAATGGAATGGAATGCAATGGAATCGAATGGATTCGAATGGAATCGAATGGAATGGAAAGGAATGGAATGGAATGCAATGGAATGGAATGGAATGGAATGGAATGGAATCAACCCGAGTAGAATGGAATGGAATGGAATGGAATGGAATGGAATGGAATGGAATGGAATCGAATGGAATCGAATGGAATGGAAAGGAATGGAATGGAATGCAATGGAATGGAATGGAATGGAATGGAATGGAATCGAATGGAATCGAATGGAATGGAATGGAATGGAATGGATTGGAATGGAATGGAATGGATTGGAATGGAATGGAGTGGAATGGAATGGAACGGAATGGAATGGAATCGAATGGAGTAGAATGGAATCGAATGGAATGGACTAGAAGAGAATGGAATCAACCCGAGTAGAACGGAATGGAATGGAATGGAATGGAATGGAATGGAGTGGAATGGAATCGAATGAAATGGAATGGAATGGAATGGAATGGAATGGAATTCAACTGAATGGAATCGAATGGAATGGAATGGAATGGAATGGAATGGAATGGAATGGAATGGAATGGAATGGAATGGAGTGGAATGGAATCAACCCGAGTAGAACGGAATGGAATGGAATGGAATGGAATGGAATGGAATGGAATGGAATCGGATGGAATCGAATGGAATCGAAGGGAATGGAATGGAATGGAATGGAATGGAATGGAATGGAATCGAATCGAATGGAATCGAATGGAATGGAATGGAATGGAAAGGAATGGAATTGAATGGAATGGAATAGAATGGAATCAACCCGAGTAGAATGAAATGGATTGGAATGGAATGGAATGGAATGGAATGGAATGGAATGGAATCGAATGGAATGGAATGGAATGGAATGGATTGGAATGGAATGGAAAGGAATGGAATCAACCCGAGTAGAACGGAATGGAATGGAATGGAATTTAATGGAATGGAATGGAGTGGAATGGAATGGAATGGAATGGAATGGAATGGACTGGAATGGAATAGAATGGAATGAAAACTAGTAGAACGGAATGGAATGGAATGGAATGGAATGGAATGGAATCGAATGGAATGGAATGGATTGGAATCGAATGGAATGGAATGGAATGGAATGGATTGGAACGGAAAGGAATGCAATTGGATGGAATGATCAACCCGAGTAGAATGGAATGGATTGGAATGGAATGGAATGGAATGAAATCGAATGGAATGGAATGGAATGGAATGGAATGGAATGGAATGGAATGGAATGGAATGGAATTCAATGGAATAGAATGGAATGGAATGGAATGGAATGGAATGGAATGGAAAGGAATGGAATCGAATGGAATCAAATGCAATGGAATGGAATAGAATGGACTCAGCCTGAGTAGAACGGAATGGAATGGAATGCAATGGAATGGAATGGAATGGAATGGAATAGAATAGAATGGAATTGAATCAACCCGCGTGGAACGGAATGGAACGGAAAGGAAAGGAACGGAACGGAATGGAATGGAATAAACCCGAGTACAATGGCACGGGACGGGACGGGACGGGACGGGACAGGACGGGACGGGACGGAACGGAACGGAACGGAACTCAATGGAATTAACCCGAGTAGAATGGAATGGAATGGAATGGAATGGAATGGAATGGAATGGAATGGAATGGAATGGAATGGAATGGAATGGAATGGAATGGAATGGAGTGGAATGGAAAGGAATGGAATGGAAACCAACCCGAGTAGAACGGAATGGAATGGAATGGAATGGAATGGAATGGAATGGAATGGAATGGAATGGAATGGAATGGAATGAACCCGACTGGAATGGAATGGAACGGAATGGAAAGAATGGAATGGAATGGAATGGTACGGAATGGAATGGAATGATCAACACCAGTAGAATGGAGTGGATTGGAGTGGAATGGAATGGAGTGGAATGGAATGCAATCGAATGGAATCGAATGGAATCGAATGGAATCGAATCTAATGGAGTGGAATGGAATGGAATTGAATGGAATGGAATGGAATGGAATGGAATGGAATTCAATGGAATAGAACGGAATGGAATGGAATGGAATGGAATGGAATGGAATGGAGTGGAATGGAACCGAATGGAATCGAATGGGATGGTATGGAATGAAATGGAAGAGAATGGAATCAACCCGAGTGGAACGGAATGGAATGGAATGGAATGGAATGGAATGGAATGGAATGGAATGGAATGGAATGGAATGGAATCAACCCGAGTAGAATGGAATGGATTGGAATGGAATGGAATGGAATGGAATGGAATCGAAAGGAATGCAATGGAATGGAATGGAATGGAAGGGAATTGAATGGAATGGAATGGAATGGAATCAACCCAAGTAGAATGGAATGGATTGGAAAGGAATGGAATGGAATAGAATGGAAAGAAATCAACCGGAGTAGAATGGATTGGATTGGAATGGAATGGAATGTAATGGAATAGAAAGGAATGGAATGGAATTGAATCAACTGGAATGGAATAGAATAGAAAGGAATGGAATGGAATGGAATCAACCCGAGAACAACGTAATGGAAAGGAATGGAATGGAATGGAATGGAATGGAATAGAATGGAATCAACCCGAGTAGAACGGAATGGAATGGAATGGAATGGAATGGAATGGAATCAACCCGAGTAGAATGGAATGGATTGGACTGGAGTGGAATGGAATGGAATGGAATGGAATGGAATGGAATGGAAAGGAATCAACCCGAGTAGAATGGAATGGATTGGAATGGAATGGAATGGAATGGAATGGAATGGAATGGAATGGAATGGAATGGAATGGATTAGAATGGAATCGAATGGAATCAACCCGAGTAGAACTTAATGGAATGGAATGGAATGGAAAGGAATGAAATGGAACTGAATGGAATTCAATGGAATAGAATGGAATGGAATGGAATGGAATGAAATGGAATGGAATGGAATGGAATGGAATGGAATTCAATGGAATGGAATGGAATGGAATGAACCCGAGTAGAATGGAATGGATTGGAATTGAATGGAATGGAATCGAATGGAATGGAATGGAATGGAATGGAATGGAATGGAATGGAATGGAATCAACCCGAGTTGAATGGAATGGATTGGAATGGAATGGAATGGAATGGAATGGAATGGAATGGAATCAACTCGAGTAGAACGGAATAGAATGGAATGGAATGGAACGGAATGGAATGGAATGGAATGGAATCGAGTCGAATGGAATCCAATGGAATCGAATGGAATGGAATGGAATAGAATAGAGTGGAATAGAATCAACCCGTGTGGAACGGAATGGAAAGGAACGGAAAGGAATGGAATGTAATCAACCCGAGTACAACGGCACGGGACGGGACGGGACGGGACGGGATGGGACGGGACGGGATGGGACGGGACGGAACGGAACGGAACTCAATGGAGTCAACCCGAGTAGAAAGGAATGGATGGGAATGGAATGGAATGGAATGGAATGGAATAGAATTGAATGGAATGGAATGGAATCAACCCGAGTAGAATGGAATGGATGGAATGGAATGGAACGGAATGGAATGGAATCGAATGGAGTAGAATGGAATGGATGGGAATGGAATGGAATGGAATGGAATGGAATAGAATTGAATGGAATGGAATGGAATCAACCCGAGTAGAATGGAATGGATGGAATGGAATGGAACGGAATGGAATGGAATCGAATGGAGTAGAATGGAATCGAATGGAATGGACTAGAAGAGAATGGAATCAACCCGAGTAGAACGGAATGGAATGGAATGGAATGGAATGGAATGGAATGGAATGGAGTGGAATGGAATCGAATGAAATGGAATGGAATGGAATGGAATGGAATGGAATTGAACTGAATGGAATCGAATGGAATGGAATGGAATGGAATGGAATAGAATGGAATGGAATGGATTGGAATGGAACGGAATCGGATGGAATCGAATGGAATCGAAGGGAATGGAATGGAATGGAATGGAATGGAATGGAATGGAATGGAATGGAATGGAATGGAATCGAATGGAATGGAATGGAATGGAAAGGAATGGAATGGAATGGAATGGAATGGAATCAACCCGAGTAGAATGAAATGGATTGGAATGGAATGGAATGGAATGGAATGGAATGGAATGGAATGGAATGGAATGGAATGGAATGGAATGGAATGGATTGGAATGGAATGGAAAGGAATGGAATCAACCCGAGTAGAACGGAATGGAATGGAATGGAATGGAATGGAATGGAATGGAATGGAATGGAATGGAATTCAATGGAATAGAATGGAATGGAATGGAATGGAATGGAATGGAATGGAATGGAAAGGAATGGAATCGAATGGACTCAAATGCAATGGAATGGAATAGAATGGACTCAGCCCGAGTAGAAGGGAATGGAATGGAATGGAATGGAATGGAATGGAATGGAATGGAATGGAATGGAATGGAATGGAATGGAATGGAATGGAATGGAATAGAATGGAATCAAAACGAGTAGAACGGAATGGAATGGAATGGAATGGAATGGAATGGAATCGAATGGAATGGAATGGATTGGAATGGAATGGAAAGGAATGGAATCAACCCGAGTAGAACGGAATGGAATGGAATGGAATGGAATGGAATGGAATGGAATGGAATGGAATGGACTGGAATGGAATAGAATGGAATGAAAACAAGTAGAAAGGAATGGAATGGAATGGAATGGAATGGAATGGAATGGAATGGAATCGAATGGAATGGAATGGATTGGAATCGAATGGAATGGAATGGAATGGAATGGAATGGAATGGAACGGAAAGGAATGCAATTGGATGGAATGATCAACCCGAGTAGAATGGAATGGATTGGAATGGAATGGAATGGAATGGAATCGAATGGAATGGAATGGAATGGAATGGAATGGAATGGAATGGAATGGAATGGAACGGAATGGAATGGAATGGAATGGAATGGAATGGAATGGAATGGAATGGAATTCAATGGAATAGAATGGAATGGAATGGAATGGAATGGAATGGAATGGAATGGAAAGGAATGGAATCGAATGGACTCAAATGCAATGGAATGGAATAGAATGGACTCAGCCCGAGTAGAAGGGAATGGAATGGAATGGAATGGAATGGAATGGAATGGAATGGAATGGAATAGAATGGAATCAAAACGAGTAGAACGGAATGGAATGGAATGGAATGGAATGGAATGGAATGGAATGGAATGGAATGGAATAGAATGGAATGGAATGGAATGGAATGGAGTGGAAAGGAATGGAATCAACTCGAGTAGAATGGAATGGAATGGAATGGAATGGAATGGAATGGAGTGGAATGGAATGGAATGGAGTGGATTGGAATGGAATGGAATGGAATGAATGGAATGGAAACAACCCGAGTAGAATGGAATGGATTGGGATGGGCTGGAATGGAATGGAATGGAATGGAATCAATCCGAGTAGAATGAAATGGAATGGAATGGAATGGAATTCAATGTAATAGAATGGAATTGAATCAACCCGCATGGAACGGAATGGAACGGAACGGAAAGGAACGGGATGGGACGGGACGGGACGGGACGGGACGGTTCGGGATGGGACGGAATGGAAAAGAACGGAACGTCATGGAATCAACTCGAGTAGAATGGAATGTAAAGGAATGGAATGGAATGGAATTGAATGGAATGGAATAGAATACAATGGAATTGAATCAACCCGCGTGGAACGGAATGGAACTGAACGGAAAGGAACGGAACGGAATGGAATGGAATCAACCCGAGTACAATGGCACGGGACGGGACGGGACGGGACGGAACGGAACGGAACGGAACTCAATGGAATCAACACGAGTAGAAGGGAATGGAATGGAATGGAATGGAATGGAATGGAATGGAATGGAATGGAATGGAATGGAATGGAATGGAGTGGAATGGAATGGAATGGAATTCAATGGAATAGAACGCAATGGAATGGAATGGATTGGATTGGAATGGAATGGAATGAAATGGAATGGAATGGAATGGAATGGAATGGAATCAACCCGAGAACAACGTAATGGAATGGAGTGGAATGGAATGGAATGGAATGGAATGGATTGGAATGGAATTCAATGGAATGGAATGGAATGGAATGGAATGGAACGGAATGGAATGGAATAGAATGGAATCAACCCGAGTAGAACGGAATGGAATGGAATGGAATGGAATGGAATGGAATGGAATGGAATGGAATGGAACGGAATGGAATGGAATGGAATGGAATGGAATGGAATCGAATGGAATGGAATGGAATGGAATGGAATGGAAAGGAATGGAATGGAATGGAATAAACCCGAGTAGAATGGAATGGTATTGAATGGAATGGAATGGAATGGAATGGAATGGAATGGAATGGAATGGAATTCAATGGAATAGAAAGGAATGGAAAGGAATGGAATGGAATTTAATAGAATGGAATGGAATGGAATGGAATGGAATGGAATGGAAAGGAATCAACCCGAGTAGAATGGAATGGATTGGAATGGAATGGAATGGAATGGAATGGAATGGAATGGAATGGAATGGAATGGAGTGGAATGGAATGGAATGGAATGGAATGGAATCAACCCGAGTATAACGGAATGGAATGGAATGGAATGGAATGGAATGGAATGGAATGGAATGGAATTCAATGGAATAGAAAGGAATGGAATGGAATGGAATGGAATGGAATGGAATGGAATGGAATGGAATGGAATGGAATGGAATCGAATGGAATGGAATGGAATGGAATGGAATGGAATGGAATGGAATGGAATGGAATGGAATGGAATCAACCCGAGAAGAATGGAATGGAATGGAATGGAATGAAATTCAATGGAATAGAAAGGAATGGAATGGAATGGAATGGAATGGAATGGAATGGAATGCAATGGAATCGAATGGATTCGAATGGAATCGAATGGAATGGAAAGGAATGGAATGGAATGCAATGGAATGGAATGGAATGGAATGGAATGGAATCAACCCGAGTAGAATGGAATGGAATGGAATGGAATGGAATGGAATGGAATGGAATGGAATCGAATGGAATCGAATGGAATGGAAAGGAATGGAATGGAATGCAATGGAATGGAATGGAATGGAATGGAATGGAATCGAATGGAATCGAATGGAATGGAATGGAATGGAATGGATTGGAATGGAATGGAATGGATTGGAATGGAATGGAGTGGAATGAAATGGAACGGAATGGAATGGAATCGAATGGAGTAGAATGGAATCGAATGGAATGGACTAGAAGAGAATGGAATCAACCCGAGTAGAACGGAATGGAATGGAATGGAATGGAATGGAATGGAGTGGAATGGAATCGAATGAAATGGAATGGAATGGAATGGAATGGAATGGAATTCAACTGAATGGAATCGAATGGAATGGAATGGAATGGAATGGAATGGAATGGAATGGAATGGAATGGAGTGGAATGGAATCAACCCGAGTAGAACGGAATGGAATGGAATGGAATGGAATGGAATGGAATGGAATGGAATCGGATGGAATCGAATGGAATCGAAGGGAATGGAATGGAATGGAATGGAATGGAATGGAATGGAATCGAATCGAATGGAATCGAATGGAATGGAATGGAATGGAAAGGAATGGAATGGAATGGAATGGAATAGAATGGAATCAACCCGAGTAGAATGAAATGGATTGGAATGGAATGGAATGGAATGGAATGGAATGGAATGGAATGGAATGGAATGGAATGGAATGGATTGGAATGGAATGGAAAGGAATGGAATCAACCCGAGTAGAACGGAATGGAATGGAATGGAATGGAATGGAATGGAATGGAGTGGAATGGAATGGAATGGAATGGAATGGAATGGACTGGAATGGAATAGAATGGAATGAAAACTAGTAGAACGGAATGGAATGGAATGGAATGGAATGGAATGGAATCGAATGGAATGGAATGGATTGGAATCGAATGGAATGGAATGGAATGGAATGGAATGGAACGGAAAGGAATGCAATTGGATGGAATGATCAACCCGAGTAGAATGGAATGGATTGGAATGGAATGGAATGGAATGAAATCGAATGGAATGGAATGGAATGGAATGGAATGGAATGGAATGGAATGGAATGGAATGGAATTCAATGGAATAGAATGGAATGGAATGGAATGGAATGGAATGGAATGGAAAGGAATGGAATCGAATGGAATCAAATGCAATGGAATGGAATAGAATGGACTCAGCCTGAGTAGAACGGAATGGAACGGAATGCAATGGAATGGAATGGAATGGAATGGAATAGAATAGAATGGAATTGAATCAACCCGCGTGGAACGGAATGGAACGGAAAGGAAAGGAACGGAACGGAATGGAATGGAATAAACCCGAGTACAATGGCACGGGACGGGACGGGACGGGACGGGACAGGACGGGACGGGACGGAACGGAACGGAACGGAACTCAATGGAATTAACCCGAGTAGAATGGAATGGAATGGAATGGAATGGAATGGAATGGAATGGAATGGAATGAAATGGAATGGAATGGAATGGAATGGAATGGAATGGAGTGGAATGGAAAGGAATGGAATGGAAACCTACCCGAGTAGAACGGAATGGAATGGAATGGAATGGAATGGAATGGAATGGAATGGAATGAACCCGACTGGAATGGAATGGAACGGAATGGAAAGAATGGAATGGAATGGAATGGTACGGAATGGAATGGAATGATCAACACCAGTAGAATGGAGTGGATTGGAGTGGAATGGAATGGAGTGGAATGGAATGCAATCGAATGGAATCGAATGGAATCGAATGGAATGGAATCTAATGGAGTGGAATGGAATGGAATTGAATGGAATGGAATGGAATGGAATGGAATGGAATTCAATGGAATAGAACGGAATGGAATGGAATGGAATGGAATGGAATGGAATGGAATGGAACCGAATGGAATCGAATGGGATGGTATGGAATGAAATGGAAGAGAATGGAATCAACCCGAGTGGAACGGAATGGAATGGAATGGAATGGAATGGAATGGAATGGAATGGAATGGAATGGAATGGAATCAACCCGAGTAGAATGGAATGGATTGGAATGGAATGGAATGGAATGGAATGGAATCGAAAGGAATGCAATGGAATGGAATGGAATGGAAGGGAATTGAATGGAATGGAATGGAATGGAATCAACCCAAGTAGAATGGAATGGATTGGAAAGGAATGGAATGGAATAGAATGGAAAGAAATCAACCGGAGTAGAATGGATTGGATTGGAATGGAATGGAATGTAATGGAATAGAAAGGAATGGAATGGAATTGAATCAACTGGAATGGAATAGAATAGAAAGGAATGGAATGGAATGGAATCAACCCGAGAACAACGTAATGGAAAGGAATGGAATGGAATGGAATGGAATGGAATGGAATGGAATAGAATGGAATCAACCCGAGTAGAACGGAATGGAATGGAATGGAATGGAATGGAATGGAATGGAATCAACCCGAGTAGAATGGAATGGATTGGACTGGAATGGAATGGAATGGAATGGAATGGAATGGAATGGAATGGAATGGAAAGGAATCAACCCGAGTAGAATGGAATGGATTGGAATGGAATGGAATGGAATGGAATGGAATGGAATGGAATGGAATGGAATGGAATGGATTAGAATGGAATCGAATGGAATCAACCCGAGTAGAACTTAATGGAATGGAATGGAATGGAAAGGAATGAAATGGAACTGAATGGAATTCAATGGAATAGAATGGAATGGAATGGAATGGAATGAAATGGAATGGAATGGAATGGAATGGAATGGAATCGAATGCAATGGAATGGAATGGAATGGAATGGAATGGAATGCAATTTAATGGCATGGAATGGAATGGAATGGAATGGAAACGAATGGAATGGAATGGAATTGAATGGAATAAACCCGAGTAGAACGGAATGGAATGGAATGGAATGGAATGGAATGGAATGGAATGGAATGGAATGGAATGGAATGGAATGGAATGGAATGGAATGGAGTGGAATGGAAAGGAATGGAATGGAAACCAACCCGAGTAGAACGGAATGGAATGGAATGGAATGGAATGGAATGGAATGGAATGGAATGGAATGAAATGGAATGAACCCGACTGGAATGGAATGGAATGGAATGGAAAGAATGGAATGGAATGGAATGGAACGGAATGGAATGGAATGATCAACACGAGTAGAATGGAGTGGATTGGAATGGAATGGAATGGAGTGGAATGGATTGCAATCGAATGGAATCGAATGGAATCGAATGGAATGGAATCTAATGCAGTGGAATGGAATGGAATTGAATGGAATGGAATGGAATGGAATGGAATGGAATGGAATTCAATGGAATAGAACGGAATGGAATGGAATGGAATGGAATGGAATGGAATGGAACCGAATGGAATCGAATGTGATGGTATGGAATGAAATGGAAGAGAATGGAATCAACCCGAGTGGAACGGAATGGAATGGAATGGAATGGAATGGAATGGAATGGAATGGAATGGAATGGAATGGAATCAACCCGAGTGGAACGGAATGGAATGGATTGGAATGGAATGGAATGGAATGGAATGGAATGGAATGGAATGGAATGGAATGGAATGGAATGGAATGGAATGGAATGCAATTTAATGGAATGGAATGGAATGGAATGGAATGGAATCGAATGGAATGGAATGGAATTGAATGGAATAAACCCGAGTAGAACGGAATGGAATGGAATGGAATGGAATGGAATGGAATGGAATGGAACGGAATGGAATGGAATGGAATGGAATGGAACGGAATCGAATGGAATGGAATGGAATGGAACGGAATGGAATGGAATTTAATGGAATGGAATGGAATGGAATCAACCCGAGTAGAATGGAATGGATTGGAATGGAATGGACTGGAATGGAATGGAATGGAATGGAATCAATCCGAGTAGAATGGAATGGAATGGAATTCAATGTAATAGAATGGAATTGAATCACCCCGCGTGGAACGGAATGGAACGGAACGGAAAGGAACGGAACGGAATGGAACAGAATCAACCCGAGCAGAATGGAACGGGGTGGGACGGGACAGGACGGTACGGGTCGGGTCGGGGTGGGACGGAATGGAACGGAACGGAACGGCATAGAATCATCCCGAGTGGAATGGAATGGAATGGAATGGAATGGAATGGAATGGAATGGAATAGAATGGAATTGAATCAACTCGTGTGGAACGGAATGGAACGGAACGGAAAGGAACGGAACTGAATGGAATGGAATCAAGCCGAGTACAACGGCACGGGACGGGACGGGACGGGACGGAACGGAACGGAACAGAACGCAATGGACTCAACCAGAGCAGACAGGAACGGAATGGAATGGAATGGAATAAAATCAACGCGATTAGAATGGAATGGATTGGAATGGAATGGAATGAAATCGAATGGAATGGAACGGAACGGAATGGAATGGAATGGAATGGAATCTACCTAAGTAGAATGGAATGGATTGGAATGGAATGGAATGGAATGGAATGGAATGGAATGGAATGGAATGGAATTAACCCGAGTAGAACGGAATGGAATGGAATGGAAAGGAATGGAATGGAATGGAATGGAATGGAATGGAATGGAATCGAATGGAATCCAATGGAATGGAATGGAATGGAATGGAATGGAATGGAATGGAATGGAATGGAATAGAATAGAATGGAATTGAGTCAACCCGTGTGGAACGGAATGGAAAGGAATGGAAAGGAACGGAAAGGAATGGAATGGAATCAACCCGAGTACAACGGCACGGGACGGTACGGGACGGGACGGGATGGGACGGGACGGGACGGGACGGGACGGAATGGAACGGAACTCAAGGGAGTCAACCCGAGTAGAAAGGAACGGAATGGAATGGAATGGAATGGAATGGAATGGAATGGAATGGAATGGAATGGAATGGAATTGAAAAGAATGAAATGGAATGGAATGGAATGAAATCAACCCGAGTGGAAAGGAATGGATTGGAATGGAATGGAATGGAATGGAATGGAATGGAATCATCCCGAGTAGAATGGAATGGATTGGAATGGAATGGAATGGAATGGAATGGAATGGAATGGAATGGAATGGAATGGAATGGAATGGAATCAACCCGAGTAGAATGGAATGGATTGGAATGGAATGGAATGGAATGGAATCATCCCGAGTAGAACGGAAAGGAATGGAATGGAATGGAAAGGAATTGAATCGAAAGGAATGGAATGGAATGGAATGGAATTGAATGGAATGGAATGGAATAAACCCGAGTAGAATGGAATGGATTGGAATGGAATGGAATGGAATCGAATGGAATGGAATGGAATGGAATGGAATGGAATGGAATGGAATGGAATGGAATGGAATTGAATGGAATGGAATGGAATGAACCCGAGTAGAATGGAATGGATTGGAATGGAATGGAATGGAATCGAATGGAATGGAATTGAATGGAATCAACCCGAGTTGAATGGAATGGATTGGAATGGAATGGAATGCAATGGAATGGAATGGAATCAACTCGAGTAGAACGGAATAGAATGGAATGGAATGGAACGGAATGGAATGGAATGGAATAGAATGGAATTGAATCAACTCGTGTGGAACGGAATGGAACGGAACGGAAAGGAACGGAACTGAATGGAATGGAATCAAGCCGAGTACAACGGCACGGGACGGGACGGGACGGGACGGGATGGGAAGGGACGGGACGGGACGGAACGGAACGGAACAGAACGCAATGGACTCAACCAGAGCAGACAGGAACGGAATGGAATGGAATGGAATAAAATCAACGCGATTAGAATGGAATGGATTGGAATGGAATGGAATGAAATCGAATGGAATGGAACGGAACGGAATGGAATGGAATGGAATGGAATGGAATCTACCTAAGTAGAATGGAATGGATTGGAATGGAATGGAATGGAATGGAATGGAATGGAATGGAATGGAATTAACCCGAGTAGAACGGAATTGAATGGAATGGAAAGGAATGGAATGGAATGGAATGGAATGGAATGGAATGGAATCGAATGGAATCCAATGGAATGGAATGGAATGGAATGGAATGGAATGGAATAGAATAGAATGGAATTGAGTCAACCCGTTTGGAACGGAATGGAACAGAATGGAAAGGAACGGAACGGAATGGAATGGAATCAACCCGAGTACAACGGCACGGGACGGTACGGGACGGGACGGGATTTGACGGGACGGGACGGGACGGGACGGAATGGAACGGAACACAAGGAAGTCAACCCGAGTAGAAAGGAACGGAATGGAATGGAATGGAATGGAATGGAATGGAATGGAATGGAGTGGAATGGAATGGAATGGAATGGAATCAACCCGAGTAGAATGGAATGGATTGGAATGGATTGGAATGGAATGGAATGGAATGGATTGGAATGGAATGGAATGGAATGGAATGGAATCGAAAGGAATGCAATGGAATGGAATGGAATGGAAGGGAATTGAATGGAATGGAATGGAATGGAATCAACCCAAGTAGAATGGAATGGATTGGAAAGGAATGGAATGGAATGGAATGGAAAGAAATCAACTGGAGTAGAATGGATTGGATTGGAATGGAATGGAATGGAATGGAATAGAAAGGAATGGAATGGAATGGAATCAACTGGAATGGAATGGAATAGAAAGGAATGGAATGGAATGGAATCAACCCGAGAACAACGTAATGGAAAGGAATGGAATGGAATGGAATGGAATGGAATGTAATGGAATGGAATGGAATAGAATGGAATCAACCCGAGTAGAACGGAATGGAATGGAATGGAATGGAATGGAATGGAATCAACCCGAGTAGAATGTAATGGATTGGACTGGAATGGAATGGAATGGAATGGAATGGAATGGAAGGGAATGGAATGGAATGGAAAGGAATCAACCCGAGTAGAATGGAATGGATTGGAATGGAATGGAATGGAATGGAATGGAATGGAATGGAATGGAATGGATTAGAATGGAATCGAATGGAATCAACCCGAGTAGAACTTCATAGAATGGAATGGAATGGAAAGGAATGAAATGGAACTGAATGGAATTCAATGGAATAGAATGGAATGGAATGGAATGGAATGGAATGGAATGGAATGGAATGGAATGGAATGGAATGGAATGGAATGGAATGGAATGGAATGGAATGGAATGGAATCGAATGGAATGGAATGGAATGGAATGGAATGGAGTGGAATGGAATGCAATTTAATGGCATGGAATGGAATGGAATGGAATGGAAACGAATGGAATGGAATGGAATTGAATGGAATAAACCCGAGTAGAACGGAATGGAATGGAATGGAATGGAATGGAATGGAATGGAAGGGAATGGAATGGAATGGAATGGAATGGAATGGAATGGAGTGGAATGGAAAGGAATGGAATGGAAACCAACCCGAGTAGAACGGAATGGAATGGAATGGAATGGAATGGAATGGAATGGAATGGAATGGAATGAACCCGACTGGAATGGAATGGAATGGAATGTAAAGAATGGAATGGAATGGAATGGAACGGAATGGAATGGAATGATCAACACGAGTAGAATGGAGTGGTTTGGAATGGAATGGAATGGAGTGGAATGGAATGCAATCGAATGGAATCGAATGGAATCGAATGGAATGGAATCTAATGGAGTGGAATGGAATGGAATGGAATGGAATGGAATGGAATGGAATGGAATGGAATTCAATGGAATAGAACGGAATGGAATGGAATGGAATGGAATGGAATGGAATTGAATGGAATGGAACCGAATGGAATCGAATGTGATGGTATGGAATGAAATGGATGAGAATGGAATCAACCCGAGTGGAACGGAATGGAATGGAATGGAATGGAATGGAATGGAATGGAATGGAATGGAATGGAATGGAATGGAATGGAATGGAATGGAATGGAATGGATTAGAATGGAATCGAATGGAATCAACCCGAGTAGAACTTAATGGAATGGAATGGAATGGAAAGGAATGAAATGGAACTGAATGGAATTCAATGGAATAGAATAGAATGGAATGGAATGGAATGGAATGGAATGGAATGGAATGGAATGGATTGGAGTGGAATGGAATGGAATGGAATGGAATGGAATGGAATGGAATCGAATGGAATGGAATGGAATGGAATGGAATGGAGTGGAATGGAATGCAATTTAATGGCATGGAATGGAATGGAATGGAATGGAAACGAATGGAATGGAATGGAATTGAATGGAATAAACCCGAGTAGAACGGAATGGAATGGAATGGAATGGAATGGAATGGAATGGAATGGAATGGAATGGAATGGAATGGAATGGAATGGAATGGAATGGAACGGAGTGGAATGGAAAGGAATGGAATGGAAACCAACCCGAGTAGAACGGAATGGAATGGAATGGAATGGAATGGAATGGAATGGAATGGAATGAACCCGACTGGAATGGAATGGAATGGAATGGAAAGAATGGAATGGAATGGAATGGAACGGAATGGAATGGAATGATCAACACGAGTAGAATGGAGTGGATTTTAATGGAATGGAATGGAGTGGAATGGAATGCAATCGAATGGAATCGAATGGAATCGAATGGAATGGAATCTAATGGAGTGGAATGGAATGGAATGGAATGGAATGGAATGGAATGGAATGGAATGGAATTCAATGGAATAGAACGGAATGGAATGGAATGGAATGGAATGGAATGGAATGGAATGGAACCGAATGGAATCGAATGTGATGGTATGGAATGAAAAGGAAGAGAATGGAATCAACCCGAGTGGAACGGAATGGAATGGAATGGAATGGAATGGAATGGAATGGAATGGAATGGAATGGAATGGAATGGAATCAACCCGAGTGGAACGGAATGGAATGGATTGGAATGGAATGGAATGTAATGGAATGGAATCGAATTGAATGGAATGGAATGGAATGGAAAGGAATGGAATGCAATTTAATGGAATGGAATGGAATGGAATGGAATGGAATGGAATGGAATGGAATGGAATTGAATGGAACAAACCCGAGTAGAACGGAATGGAATGGAATGGAATGGAATGGAATGGAATGGAATGGAATGGAACGGAATGGAATGGAATGTAATGGAATGGAACGGAATCGAATGGAATGGAATGGAATGGAACGGAATGGAATGGAATTTAATGGAATGGAATGGAATGGAATCAACCCGAGTAGAATGGAATGGATTGGAATGGAATGGACTGGAATGGAATGGAATGGAATGGAATCAATCCGAGTAGAATGGAATGGAATGGAATTCAATGTAATATAATGGAATTGAATCAACCCGCGTGGAACGGAATGGAACGGAACGGAAAGGAACGGAACGGAATGGAACGGAATCAACCCGAGCAGAACGGAACGGGGTGGGACGGGACAGGACGGTACGGGTCGGGTCGGGGTGGGACGGAATGGAACGGAACGGAACGGCATAGAATCATCCCGAGTGGAATGGAATGGAATGGAATGGAATGGAATCGAATGGAATGGAATGGAATAGAATGGAATTGAATCAACTCGTGTGTAACGGAATGGAACGGAACAGAAAGGAACGGAACTGAATGGGATGGAATCAAGCCGAGTACAACGGCACGAGACGGGACGGGACGGGACGGGATGGGAAGGGACGGGACGGGACGGAACGGAACGGAACAGAACGCAATGGACTCAATCAGAGCAGACAGGAACGGAATGGAATGGAATGGAATAAAATCAACCCGATTAGAATGGAATGGATTGGAATGGAATGGAATGAAATCGAATGGAATGGAACGGAACGGAATGGAATGGACTGGAATGGAATCTACCTAAGTAGAATGGAATGGATTGGAATGGAATGGAATGGAATGGAATGGAATGGAATGGAATGGAATTAACCCGAGTAGAACGGAATGGAATGGAATGGAAAGGAATGGAATGGAATGGAATGGAATCGAATCGAATGGAATCCAATGGAATGGAATGGAATGGAATGGAATGGAATGGAATGGAATAGAATGGAATTGAGTCAACCCGTGTGGAACGGAATGGAACGGAATGGAAAGGAACGGAACGGAATGGAATGGAATCAACCCGAGTACAACGGCACGGGACGGTACGGGACGGGACGGGATGGGACGGGACGGGACGGGACGGGACGGAATGGAACGGAACTCAAGGGAGTCAACCCGAGTAGAAAGGAACGGAATGGAATGGAATGGAATGGAATGGAATGGAATGGAATGGAATGGAATGGAATGGAATGGAATGGAATGGAATCAACCCGAGTAGAATGGAATGGATTGGAATGGATTGGAATGGAATGGAATGGAATGGAATGGAATGGAATGGAATGGAATGGAATGGAATGGAATTGAAAAGAATGAAATGGAATGGAATGGAATGAAATCAACCCGAGTAGAATGGAATGGATTGGAATGGAATGGAATGGAATGGAATGGAATGGAATGGAATGGAATGGAATCAACCCGAGAAGAATGGAATGGATGGGAATGGAATGGAATGGAATGGAATGGAATAGAATTGAAT
Organism: Gorilla gorilla gorilla; assembly: GCF_029281585.2. Lineage (NCBI taxonomy): Eukaryota > Metazoa > Chordata > Mammalia > Primates > Hominidae > Gorilla > Gorilla gorilla. Next base: position 46,482,778 of record NC_073239.2, on the reverse strand, counting down.
GGAATGGAATGGAATCAACCCGAGTAGAATGGAATGGATGGAATGGAATGGAACGGAATGGAATGGAATCGAATGGAGTAGAATGGAATCGAATGGAATGGACTAGAAGAGAATGGAATCAACCCGAGTAGAACGGAATGGAATGGAATGGAATGGAATGGAATGGAATGGAATGGAATGGAGTGGAATGGAATCGAATGAAATGGAATGGAATGGAATGGAATGGAATGGAATTGAACTGAATGGAATCGAATGGAATGGAATGGAATGGAATGGAATAGAATGGAATGGAATGGAATGGAATGGAACGGAATCGGATGGAATCGAATGGAATCGAAGGGAATGGAATGGAATGGAATGGAATGGAATGGAATGGAATGGAATCGAATGGAATGGAATGGAATGGAAAGGAATGGAATGGAATGGAATGGAATGGAATGGAATCAACTCGAGTAGAATGAAATGGATTGGAATGGAATGGAATGGAATGGAATGGAATGGAATGGAATCGAATGGAATGGAATGGAATGGAATGGATTGGAATGGAATGGAAAGGAATGGAATCAACCCGAGTAGAACGGAATGGAATGGAATGGAATGGAATGGAATGGAATGGAATGGAATGGAATGGAATGGAATTCAATGGAATAGAATGGAATGGAATGGAATGGAATGGAATGGAATGGAATGGAAAGGAATGGAATCGAATGGACTCAAATGCAATGGAATGGAATAGAATGGACTCAGCCCGAGTAGATGGGAATGGAATGGAATGGAATGGAATGGAATGGAATGGAATGGAATGGAATGGAATGGAATGGAATGGAATGGAATGGAATAGAATGGAATCAAAACGAGTAGAACGGAATGGAATGGAATGGAATGGAATGGAATGGAATCGAATGGAATGGAATGGATTGGAATGGAATGGAAAGGAATGGAATCAACCCGAGTAGAACGGAATGGAATGGAATGGAATGGAATGGAATGGAATGGAATGGAATGGAATGGAATGGACTGGAATGGAATAGAATGGAATGAAAACAAGTAGAAAGGAATGGAATGGAATGGAATGGAATGGAATGGAATCGAATGGAATGGAATGGATTGGAATCGAATGGAATGGAATGGAATGGAATGGAATGGAATTCAATGGAATAGAATGGAATGGAATGGAATGGAATGGAATGGAATGGAATGGAAAGGAATGGAATCGAATGGACTCAAATGCAATGGAATGGAATAGAATGGACTCAGCCCGAGTAGAAGGGAATGGAATGGAATGGAATGGAATGGAATGGAATGGAATGGAATGGAATGGAATGGAATAGAATGGAATCAAAACGAGTAGAACGGAATGGAATGGAATGGAATGGAATGGAATGGAATGGAATGGAATGGAATGGAATAGAATGGAATGGAATGGAATGGAATGGAGTGGAAAGGAATGGAATCAACTCGAGTAGAATGGAATGGAATGGAATGGAATGGAATGGAATGGAGTGGAATGGAATGGAATGGAGTGGATTGGAATGGAATGGAATGGAATGAATGGAATGGAAACAACCCGAGTAGAATGGAATGGATTGGGATGGGCTGGAATGGAATGGAATGGAATGGAATCAATCCGAGTAGAATGAAATGGAATGGAATGGAATGGAATTCAATGTAATAGAATGGAATTGAATCAACCCGCATGGAACGGAATGGAACGGAACGGAAAGGAACGGAACGGCATGGAACGGAATCAACCCGAGCAGAATGGAACGGATTGGGACGGGACGGGACGGGACGGGACGGTTCGGGATGGGACGGAATGGAAAAGAATGGAACGTCATGGAATCAACTCGAGTAGAATGGAATGGAAAGGAATGGAATGAAATGGAATTGAATGGAATGGAATAGAATACAATGGAATTGAATCAACCCGCGTGGAACGGAATGGAACTGAACGGAAAGGAACGGAACGGAATGGAATGGAATCAACCCGAGTACAATGGCACGGGACGGGACGGGACGGGACGGGACAGGACGGGACGGGACGGAACGGAACCGAACGGAACTCAATGGAATCAACCCGAGTAGAATGGAATGGAATGGAATGGAATGGAATGGAATGGAATGGAATGGAATGGAATGGAATGGAATGGAATGGAATGGAATGGAATGGAATGGAGTGGAATGGAAAGGAATGGAATGGAAACCAACCCGAGTAGAACGGAATGGAATGGAATGGAATGGAATGGAATGGAATGGAATGGAATGGAATGGAATGGAATGGAATGGAAAGAATGGAATGGAATGGAATGGTACGGAATGGAATGGAATGATCAACACGAGTAGAATGGAGTGGATTGGAATGGAATGGAATGGAGTGGAATGGAATGCAATCGAATGGAATCGAATGGAATCGAATGGAATGGAATCTAATGGAGTGGAATGGAATGGAATTGAATGGAATGGAATGGAATGGAATGGAATGGAATTCAATGGAATAGAACGGAATGGAATGGAATGGAATGGAATGGAATGGAATGGAACCGAATGGAATCGAATGGGATGGTATGGAATGAAATGGAAGAGAATGGAATCAACCCGAGTGGAACGGAATGGAATGGAATGGAATGGAATGGAATGGAATGGAATCAACCCGAGTAGAATGGAATGGATGGGAATGGAATGGAATGGAATGGAATGGAATCGAAAGGAATGCAATGGAATGGAATGGAATGGAATGGAATTGAATGGAATGGAATGGAGTGGAATCAACCCGAGTAGTATGGAATGGATGGGAATGGAATGGAATGGAATGGAATGGAATCGAAAGGAATGCAATGGAATGGAATGGAATGGAATGGAATGTAATGGAATGGAATGGAATGGAATGGAATGGAATGGAATCAACCCGAGTAGAATGGAATGGATGGGAATGGAATGGAATGGAATGGAATCGAGTCGAATGGAATCCAATGGAATCGAATGGAATGGAATGGAATAGAATAGAGTGGAATAGAATCAACCCGCGTGGAACGGAATGGAACGGAATGGAAAGGAACGGAACGGAATGGAACGGAATCAACCAGAGCAGAACGAAACGGGGTGGGACGGGACAGGACGGTACGGGTCGGGTCGGGGTGGGACGGAATGGAACGGAACGGAACGGCATAGAATCATCCCGAGTGGAATGGAATGGAATGGAATGGAATGGAATGGAATGGAATAGAATGGAATTGAATCAACTCGAGTGGAACGGAATGGAACGGAACGGAAAGGAACGGAACAGAATGGAATGGAATCAAGACGAGTAAAACGGCACGGGACGGGACGGGACGGGACGGGATGGGAAGGGATGGGACGGGACGGAACGGAACGGAACAGAACGCAATGGACTCAACCAGAGCAGACAGGAACGGAATGGAATGGAATGGAATAAAATCAAACCGAGTAGAATGGAATGGATGGGAATGGAATGGAATGGAATGGAATGGAATAGAATTGAATGGAATGGAATGGAATCAACCCGAGTAGAATGGAATGGATTGGAATGGAATGGAATGGAATGGAATGGAATGGAATGGAATGGAATGGAATGGAATGGATGGTAATGGAATGGAATGGAATGGAATGGAATAGAATTGAATGGAATGGAATGGAATCAACCCGAGTAGAATGGAATGGATTGGAATGGAATGGAATGGAATGGAATGGAATGGAATGGAATGGAATGGAATGGAATCAACCCGAGTAGAATGGAATGGATTGGAATGGACTGGAATGGAATGGAATGGAATGGAATGGAATGGAATGGAATGGAATGGAATGGAATGGAAACAACCCGAGTAGAATGGAATGGATTGGAATGGTATGGAATGGAATGGAATGGAATGGAATGGAATGGAATCAACACGAGTAGAATGGAATGGATTGGAATGGAATGGAATCGAATGGAATCGAACGGAATGGAATGGAATGAAAAGGAATGGAATGGAATGGAATGGAATCAACCCGAGTAAAATGGAATGGAATGGAATGGAATGCAATGGAATGGAATGGAATGCAATGGAATGGAATGGAATGGAATGGAATGGAATGGAATGGAATGGAATTTAATGGAATGAAATGGAATGGAATCGAATGGAATCGAATGGAATCGAATGGAATGGAATGGAATAGAATGCTATCAACCAGAGTAGAAGCGAATGGAATGGAATGGAATTGAAAGGAATGGAACGGAATGGAATGGAATGGAATGGAATGGAATGGAATGGAATGGAATGGAATGGAATAGAATCAACCAGAGTAGAATGGAATGGATTGGAATGGAATGGAACTGAATCGAATGGAATGGAATGGAATGGAATGGAATGGAATGGAATGGAATGGAATGGAATCAACCCGAGTAGAATGGAATGGATTGGAATTCAATGGAATGGAATGGAATCAAATGGAATGGAATGGAATGGAATGGAATGGAATGGAATGGAATGGAATGGAATGGAGTGGAATGGAATGGAATGAAATCAACCCGAGTAGAACCGAATGGACTGGAATGGAATCTACCTAAGTAGAGTGGAATGGATTGGAATGGAATGGAATGGAATGGAATGGAATGGAATGGAATTAACCCGAGTAGAACGGAATGGAATGGAATGGAATGGAATGGAATGGAATGGAATGGAATGGAATGGAATCGAAAGGAATCCAATGGAATGGAATGGAATGGAATAGAATAGAATGGAATTGAGTCAACCCGTGTGGAACGGAATGGAACGGAATGGAAAGGAACGGAATGGAATGGAATGGAATCAACCCGAGTACAACGGCACGAGACGGTACGGGACGGGACGGGATGGGACGGGACGGGACGGGACGGGACGGAACGGAACGGAACTCAAGGGAGTCAACCCGAGTAGAAAGGAACGGAATGGAATGGAATGGAATGGAATGGAATGGAATGGAATGGAATGGAAACAACCCGTGTAGAATGGAATGGATTGGAATGGATTGGAATGGAATGGAATGGAATGGAATGGAATGGAATGGAATGGAATGGAATGGAATGGAATGGAATTGAAAAGAATGGAATGGAATGGAATGGAATGAAATCAACCCGAGTAGAATGGAATGGATTGGAATGGAATGGAATGGAATGGAATGGAATGGAATGGAATGGAATGGAATGGAATCAACCCGAGTAGAATGGAATGGATTGGAATGGAATGGAATGGAATGGAATGGAATGGAATGGAATGGAATGGAATGGAATGGAATCAACCCGAGTAGAATGGAATGGATTGGAATGGAATGGAATGGAATGGAATTATCCCGAGTAGAACGGAATGGAATGGAATGGAATGGAAAGGAATGGAATGGAATGGAATGGAATTTAATGGAATGGAATGGAATGGAATCGAATGGAATCGTATATAATGGAATGGAATAGAATGGAATCAACCCGAGTATAAACGAATGGAATGGAATGGAATGGAATGGAAAGGAATGGAATGGAATGGAATGGAATGGAATGGAAAGAATTTAATCGAATGGAATGGAATGGAATGGAATGGAATGGAATGGAATGGAATGGAATGGAATGGAATGAACCCGAGTAGAATGGAATGGATTGGAATGGAATGGAATGGAATGGAATGGAATGGAATGGAATGGAATGGAATGGAATGGAATGGAATGGAATGGAATGGAATCAACCCGAGAAGAATGGAATGGATTGGAATGGCATGGAATGGAATGGAATCAACTCGAGTAGAACGGAATAGAATGGAATGCAATGGAATGGAATGGAATGGAATGGAATGGAATGGAATTAACCCGAGTAGAACGGAATGGAATGGAATGGAATGGAATGGAATGGAATGGAATGGAATGGAATGGTATCGAAAGGAATCCAATGGAATGGAATGGAATGGAATGGAATGGAATGGAATAGAATAGAATGGAATTGAGTCAACCCGTGTGGAACGGAATGGAACGGAATGGAAAGGAACGGAACGGAATGCAATGGAATCAACCCGAGTACAACGGCACGGGACGGTACGGGACGGGACGGGATGGGACGGGACGGGACGGGACGGGATGGAACGGAACGGAACTCAAGGGAGTCAACCCGAGTAGAAAGGAACGGAAAGGAGTGGAATGGAATGGAATGGAATGGAATGGAATGGAATGGAATGGAATGGAATGGAATGGAATGGAATGGAATGGAATCAACCCGAGTAGAATGGAATGGATTGGAATGGATTGGAATGGAATGGAATGGAATGGAATGGAATGGAATGGAATGGAATGGAATGGAATGGAATGGAATTGAAAAGAATGGAATGGAATGGAATGGAATGAAATCAACCCGAGTAGAATGGAATGGATTGGAATGGAATTAAATGGAATGGAATGGAATGGAATGGAATGGAATGGAATCAACCCGAGTAGAATGGAATGGATTGGAATGGAATGGAATGGAATGGAATGGAATGGAATGGAATGGAATGGAATGGAATGGAATGGAATGGAATGGATTGGAATGGAATGGAATGGAATGGAATCATCCCGAGTAGAACGGAATGGAATGGAATGGAATGGAAAGGAATGGAATGGAATGGAATGGAATGGAATTTAATGGAATGGAATGGAATGGAATCGAATGGAATCGAATGGAATCGTATATAATGGAATGGAATAGAATGGAATCAACCCGAGTATAAACGAATGGAATGGAATGGAATGGAATGGAAAGGAATGGAATGGAATGGAATGGAATGGAATGGAAAGAATTGAATCGAATGGAATAGAATGGAATGGAATGGAATGGAATGGAATGGAATGGAATGGAATGGAATGAACCCGAGTAGAATGGAATGGATTGGAATGGAATGGAATGGAATCGAATGGAATGGAAAGGAATGGAATGGAATGGAATGGAATCAACCCGAGTGGAATGGAATGGAATGGAATGGAATGGAATGGAATGGAATGGAATCAACTCGAGTAGAACGGAATAGAATGGAATGGAATGGAATGGAATGGAATGGAATGGAATCGAGTCAAATGGAATCCAATGGAATCGAATGGAATGGAATGGAATAGAATAGAATGGAATTGAATCAACCCGTGTGGAACGGAATGGAACGGAATGGAAAGGAACGGAAAGGTATGGAATGTAATCAACCCGAGTACATCGACACGGGATGGGACGGGACGGGACGGGATGGGACGGGACGGGATGGGACGGGACGGAACGGAACGGAACTCAATGGAGTCAACCCGAGTAGAAAGGAAAGGAATGGAATGGAATGGAATGGAATGGAATGGAATGGAATGGAATGGAATGGAATGGAATGGAATGGAATGGAATCAACCCGAGTAGAATGGAATGGATTGGAATGGAATGGAATGGAATGGAATGGAATGTAATGGAATAGAATTCAATGGAATGGAATGGAATCAACCCGAGTAGAATGGAATGGATTGGAATGGAATGGAATGGAATGGAATGGAATGGAATGGAATGGAATCAACCCGAGTAGAATGGAATGGATTGGAATGGACTGGAATGGAATGGAATGGAATGGAATGGAATGGAATGGAATGGAATGGAATGGAAACAACCCGAGTAGAATGGAATGGATTGGAATGGTATGGAATGGAATGGAATGGAATGGAATGGAATGGAATGGAATGGAATGGAATCAACACGAGTAGAATGGAATGGATTGGAATGGAATGGAATCGAATTGAATCAAACGGAATGGAATGGAATGAAATGGAATGGAATGGAATGGAATGGAATCAACCCGAGTAAAATGGAATGGAATGGAATGGAATGGAATGGAATGGAATGGAATGGAATGGAATGGAATGGAATGGAATGGAATTTAATGGAATGGAATGGAATGGAATCGAATGGAATCGAATGGAATCGAATGGAATGGAATGGAATAGAATGGTATCAACCAGAGTAGAAGCGAATGGAATGGAATGGAATGGAAAGGAATGGAATGGAATGGAATGGAATGGAAAGGAATGGAATGGAATGGAATGGAATGGAATGGAATGGAATGGAATGGAATGGAATCAACCAGAGTAGAATGGAATGGATTGGAATGGAATGGAATGGAATGGAATGGAATGGAATGGAATGGAATGGAATGGAATGGAATGGAATGGAATGGAATCAACCCGAGTAGAATGGAATGGATTGGAATGGAATGGAATGGAATGGAATCAAATGGAATGGAATGGAATGGAATGGAATGGAATGGAATGGAATGGAATGGAATGGAATGGAATGGAGTGGAATGGAATGGAATGAAATCAACCCGAGTAGAACCGAATGGAATGGAATGGAATGGAATGGAATGGAATGGAATGCAATTTAATGGAATGGAATGGAATGGAATGGAATGGAATGCAATGGAATGGAATCGAATGGAATGGAATGGAATTGAATGGAATCAACCCGAGTAGAACGGAATGCAATGGAATGGAATGGAATGGAATGGAATGGAATGGAATGGAATGGAATGGAATGGAATGGAATCTAACGGAATGGAATGGAATGGAATGGAATGGAACGGAATGGAATGGAATGGAATGGAATGGAATGGAACGGAATGGAATGGAATGGAATGGAATGGAATGGAATGGAATGGAATGGAATGGAATGGAATGGAATCAACCCGAGTTTAATGGAATGGATTGGAATGGAATGGAGTTGAATGGAATGGAATGGAATGGAATCAATCCGAGTAGAATGGAATGGAATGGAATGGAATGGAATTCAATGTAATAGAATGGAATTGAATCAACCCGCGTGGAACGGGATGGAACAGAACGGAAAGGAACGGAACGGAATGGAACGGAATCAACCCGAGCAGAACGGAACGGGATGGGACGGGACAGGAAATTACGGGACGGGTCGAGGTGGGATGGAATGGAACGGAACGGAACAGCATAGAGTCAACCCGAGTGGAATGGAATGGAATGGAATGGAATGGAATGGAATGGAATGGAATGGAATGGAATGGAATGGAATGGAATAGAATAGAATGGAATTGAATCAACTCGTGTGGAAGGGAAAGGAACGGAACGGAAAGGAACGGAACTGAATGGAATGGAATCAAGCCGAGTACAATGGCACGGGACGGGACGGGACGGGACGGGATGGGAAGGGACGGGACGGGACGGAACGGAACGGAGCGGAACGCAATGGACTCAACCCGAGCAGACAGGAACGGAATGGAATGGAATGGAATAAAATCAACCCGAGTAGAATGGAATGGATTGGAATGGAATGGAATGAAATCGAATGGAATGGAACGGAACGGAATGGAATGGAATGGAATGGAATCTACCCGAGTAGAATGGAATGGATTGGAATGGAATGGAATGGAATGGAATGGAATGGAATGGAATGGAATGGAATGGAATGGAATGGAATTAACCCGAGTAGAACGGAATGCAAAGGAATGGAATGGAATGGAATGGAATGGAATGGAATGGAATAGAATAGAATGGAATTGAATCAACCCGTGTGGAACGGAATGGAACGGAATGGAAAGGAACGGAACGGAATGGAATGGAATCAACCCGAGTACAACGGCACGGGACGGTATGGGACGGGACAGGATGGGACGGGATGGGACGGGACGGAACGGAACAGAACTCAAGGGAGTCAACCCGAGTAGAAAGGAACGGAATGGAATGGAATGGAATGGAATGGAATGGAATGGAATCAACCCGAGTAGAATGGAATGGACTGGAATGGAATGGAATGGAATGGAATGGAATGCAATGGAATGGATTGGAATGGAATGGAATGGAATGGAAAAGAATGGAATGGAATGGAATGAAATCAACCCGAGTAGAATGGAATGGATTGGAATGGAATGGAATGGAATGGAATGGAATTGATTGGAATCAACACGAGTAGAATGGAATGGATTGGAATGGAATGGAATGGAATGGAATGGAATGGAATGGAATGGAATGGAATGGATTGGAATGGAATGGAATGGAATGGAAAAGAATAGAATGGAATGGAATGAAATCAACCCGAGTAGAATGGAATGGATTGGAATGGAATTGAATGGAATGGAATGGAATGGAATGGAATGGAATGGAATCGAATGGAATGGAAAGGAATGGAATGGAATCAAACCTAGTAGAGCGGAATGGAATGGAATGGAATGAAATGGAATGGAAAGGAATGGAATGGAATGGAATGGAATGGAATGGAATGGAATGGAATGGAAAGAATGGAATGGAATGGAATGGAACGGAATGGAATGGAATGGAATGGAATGATCAACCCGAGTAGAATGGAATGGATTGGAATAGAATGGAATGGAGTGGAATGGAATGGAATCGAATGGAATCGAACGGAATCGAATGGAATTGAATCTAATGGAGTGGAATGGAATGGAATGGAATGGAATGGAATGGAATGGAATGCAATTCAATGGAATAGAATGGAATCGAATGGAATGGAATGGAATGGAATGGAACCGAATGGAATCGAATGGGATGGTATGGAATGGAATGGAAGAGAATGGAATCAACCCGAGTGGAACGGAATAGAATAGAATTGAATGGAATGGAATGGAGTGGAATGGAATGGAATGGAATGGAATGAATGGAATGGAATCAACCCGAGTAGAATGGAATGGATTGGGTTGGGCTGGAATAGAATGGAATGGAATGGAATCAATCCGAGTAGAATGGAATGGAATGGAATGGAATTCAATGTAATAGAATGGAATTGAATCAACCCGCATGGAACGGAATGGAACAAAACTGAAAGGAAAAGAACAAAATAGAACGGAATCAACCCGAGCAGAACGGAACGGGATGGGACGGGACGGGAAGGGACTTGTCGGTTCGCGATGGGACGAAATGGAACAGAACGGAACGGCATGGAATCAACCCGAGTAGAATGGAATGGAATGGAATGGAATGGAATGGAATGGAATGGAATGGACTAGAATAGAATGGAATTGAATCAGCCCGCGCGGAACGGAACGGAACGGAACGGAAGGGAACGGAACGGAATGGAATGGAATCACCCCGAATACAACGGCACGGGACGGGGCGGGACGGAATGGGACAGGACGGGACGGGACGGAACAGAACGGAACGGAACTCAATGGAATCAACCCGAGTAGAAGGGAATGGAATGGAATGGAATGGAATGGAATGGAATGGAATGGAATGGAATGGAATGGAATGGAATCAACCCGAGTAGAATGGAATGGATTGCAATGGAATGGAATGGAATGGAATGCAATGGAATCGAAAGGAATCGAATGGAATGGAATGGAAGGAAAGGAATGGAATGGAATGGAATGGAATGGAATGGAATGGAATGGAGTGGAATGGAAAGGAATGGAATGGAAACCAACCCGAGTAGAACGGAATGGAATGGAATGGAATGGAATGGAATGGAATGGAATGGAATGGAATGAACCCGACTGGAATGGAATGCAATGGAATGGAAAGAATGGAATGGAATGGAGTGGAACGGAATGGAATGGAATGGAACGGAGTGATCAACCCGAGTAAAATGGAATGGATTGGAATGGAATGGTATGGAGTGGAATCGAATGGAATCGAATGGAATCGAATGGAATCGAATGGAATGGAATCTAATGGAGTGGAATGGAATGGAATGGAATGCAATGGAATGGAATGGAATGGAATCAACCCGAGTAGAATGGAATGGATTGGAATGGAATGGAATGGAATGGAATGGAATCGAAAGGAATGGAATGGAATGGAAGGGAATGGAATGGAATGGAATGCAATGGAATGGAATCAACCCATGTAGAATGGAATGGATTGCAATGGAATGGAATGGAATGGAATGGAATGGAATGGAATGGAATGGAATGGAAGGGAATGGAATGGAATGGAATGGAATGGAATGGAATGGAATGGAATGGAATGGAATCGAATGGAATGGAATGGAATCAACCCGAGAAGAACGTAATGGAATGGAATGGAATGGAATGGAATGGAATGGAATGGAATGGAATGGATTTCAATGGAATGGAATGGAATGGAATGGAATGGAATGGAATGGAATGGAATAGAATGGAATCAACCCGAGTACAACGGAATGGAATGGAATGGAATGGAAAGAAAAGGAATGGAATGGAAAGGAATGGAATGGAATGGAATGGTATGGAATGGAATGGAATGGAATGGAATGGAATGGAATGGAATGGAATGGAATGGAATGGAATGGAATCAACCCGAGTAGAATGGAATGGATTGGAATGGAATGGAATGGAATGGAATGGAATTGAAAGGAATGGAATGGAATGGAATGGAATGGAATGGATAGGAATGGAATGGAATGGAATGGAATCAACCCAAGTAGAATGGAATGGATTGCAATGGAATGGAGTGGAATGGAATGCAAAGAAATCAACCAGAGTAGAATGGATTGGATTGGAATGGAATGGAATGGAATGGAATAGAATGGAATGGAATGGAATGAACCCGAGTAGAATGGAATGGAATGGAATGGAATGGAATGCAATGGAATGGAATGGAATGGAATGGAATAGAATGAACCCGACAGGAATGGAATGGAATGGAATGGAAAGAATGGAATGGAACGGAATGGAATGGAGTGGAACGGAATGATCAACCCGAGTAAAATGGAATGGATTGAAATGGAATGGAATGGAGTGGAATGGAATGGAATCGAATGGAATCGAATTGAATCGAATGGAATGGAACCTAATGGAGTGGAATGGAATGGAATGGAATGGAATGGAAAGGAATGGAATGGAATGGAATGGAATGGAATTCAATGGAATAGAACGGACTGGAATGGAATGGAATGGAGTGGAATGGAATGGAATGGAACCTAAAGGAATCGAATTGGATGGTATGGATTGGAATGGAAGAGAATGGAATCAACCCGAGTGGAACGGAATGGAATGGAATGGAATGGAATGGAATGGAATGGAATGGAATGGAATGGAATGGAACGGAATGGAATGGAATGGAATCAACCCGAGTAGAATGAAATGGATTGGAATGGAATGGAATGGAATGGAATGGAATGGAATGGAATGGAATGGAATGGAATTGAAAGGAATGGAATGGAATGGAATGGAATGGAATGGAATGGAATGGAATGGAATGGAATGGAATGGAATGGAATGGAATGGAATGGAATGGAATGGAATGGAATGGAATTCAATGGAATAGAATGGAATGGAAAGGAATGGAATGGAATGGAATCGAATGGAATGGAATGGAATGGAATGGAATGGAATGGAATGGAAATGGAATGGAATGGATTGGAATGGAATGGAATGGAATGGAAAAGAATAGAATGGAATGGAATGAAATCAACCCGAGTAGAATGGAATGGATTGGAATGGAATGGAATGGAATGGAATGGAATGGAATGGAATGGAATCGAATGGAATGGAAAGGAATGGAATGGAATCAACCCGAGTAGAACGGAATGGAATGGAATGGAATGGAATGGAATTGAAAGGAATGGAATGGAATGGAATGGAATGGAATGGATAGGAATGGAATGGAATGGAATGGAATCAACCCAAGTAGAATGGAATGGATTGCAATGGAATGGAGTGGAATGGAATGCAAAGAAATCAACCCGAGTAGAATGGATTGGATTGGAATGGAATGGAATGGAATGGAATGGAATGGAATGGAATCGAATGGAATGGAATGGAATCAACCCGAGAAGAACGTAATGGAATGGAATGGAATGGAATGGAATGGAATGGAATGGAATGGAATGGAATGGATTTCAAAGGAATGGAATGGAATGGAATGGAATGGAATGGAATGGAATGGAATGGAATAGAATGGAATCAACCCGAGTACAACGGAATGGAATGGAATGGAATGGAAAGAAAAGGAATGGAATGGAAAGGAATGGAATGGAATGGAATAGTATGGAATGGAATGGAATGGAATGGAATGGAATGGAATGGAATGGAATGGAATGGAATGGAATGGAATCAACCCGAGTAGAATGGAATGGATTGGAATGGAATGGAATGGAATGGAATGGAATTGAAAGGAATGGAATGGAATGGAATGGAATGGAATGGATAGGAATGGAATGGAATGGAATGGAATCAACCCAAGTAGAATGGAATGGATTGCAATGGAATGGACTGGAATGGAATGCAAAGAAATCAACCCGAGTAGAATGGATTGGATTGGAATGGAATGGAATGGAATGGAATGGAATGGAATGGAATGGAATGGAATGGAATGGAATGGAATGAACCCGAGTAGAATGGAATGGAATGGAATGGAATGGAATGCAATGGAATGGAATGGAATGCAATGCAATGGAATGGAATGGAATGGAATGGAATGGAATGGAATGGAATGGAATGGAATGGAATGGAATGGAATGGAATGGAATGGAGTGGAATGGAAAGGAATGGAATGGAAACCAACCCAAGTAGAACGGAATGGAATGGAATGGAATGGAATGGAATGGAATGGAATGGAATGGAATGGAATGGAATGGAATAGAATGAACCCGACAGGAATGGAATGGAATGGAATGGAAAGAATGGAATGGAACGGAATGGAATGGAGTGGAATGGAATGATCAACCCGAGTAAAATGGAATGGATTGAAATGGAATGGAATGGAGTGGAATGGAATGGAATCGAATGGAATCGAATTGAATCGAATGGAATGGAACCTAATGGAGTGGAATGGAATGGAATGGAATGGAAAGGAATGGAATGGAATGGAATGGAATGGAATTCAATGGAATAGAACGGACTGGAATGGAATGGAATTGAATGGAATGGAATGGAATGGAACTTAAAGGAATCGAATTGGATGGTATGGATTGGAATGGAAGAGAATGGAATCAACCCGAGTGGAACGGAATGGAATGGAATGGAATGGAATGGAATGGAATGGAATGGAATGGAATGGAATGGAACGGAATGGAATGGAATGGAATCAACCCGAGTAGAATGGAATGGATTGGAATGGAATGGAATGGAATGGAATGGAATGGAATCGAAAGGAATGGAATGGAATGGAATGGAATGGAGTGGAATGGAATGGAATGGAATGGAATTCAATGGAATAGAATGGAATGGAAAGGAATGGAATGGAATGGAATCGAATGGAATGGAATGGATTGGAATGGAATGGAATGGAATGGAATGGATTGGAATGGAATGGAATGGAATGGAATGGAATTGAAAGGAATGGAATGGAATGGAATGGAATGGAATGGAATGGAATGGAATGGATAGGAATGGAATGGAATGGAATGGAATCAACCCAAGTAGAATGGAATGGATTGCAATGGAATGGAGTGGAATGGAATGCAAAGAAATCAACCCGAGTAGAATGGATTGGATTGGAATGGAATGGAATGGAATGGATTGGAATGGAATGGAATGGAATTGAATGGAATGGAATGGAATCAACCCGAGAACAACGTAATGGAATGGAATGGAATGGAATGGAATGGAATGGAATGGAATTCAATGGAATGGAATGGAATGGAATGGAATGGAATGGAATGGAAGGGAATAGAATGGAATCAACCCGAGTAGAACGGAATGGAATGGAATGGAATGGAATGGAATGAAATGGAATGGAATGGAATGGAATGGAATGAAATGGAATGGAATGGTATGGAATGGAATCGAATGGAATCGAATGGAATGGAATGGAATCGAATGGAATCGAATGGAATCGCATGGAATGGAATGGAATAAACCCGAGTAGAATGGAATGGAATGGAATGGAATGGAATGGAATGGAATGGAATGGAATGGAATGGAATGGAATGGAATGGAATGGAATGGAATGGAATGGAATCAACCCGAGTAGAATGGAATGGATTGTAATGGAATGGAATGGAATGGAATTGAATGGAATGGAATGGAGTGGAATGGAATGGAATGGAATGGAATGAATGGAATGGAATCAACCCGAGTAGAATGGAATGGATTGGGTTGGGCTGGAATAGAATGGAATGGAATGGAATCAATCCGAGTAGAATGGAATGGAATGGAATGGAATGGAATTCAATGTAATAGAATGGAATTGAATCAACCCGCGTGGAACGGAATGGAACAAAACTGAAAGGAAAAGAACAAAATAGAACGGAATCAACCCGAGCAGAACGGAACGGGATGGGACGGGACGGGAAGGGACTTGTCGGTTCGCGATGGGACGGAAAGGAACAGAATGGAACGGCATGGAATCAACCCGAGTAGAATGGAATGGAATGGAATGGAATGGAATGGAATGGAATGGAATGGACTAGAATAGAATGGAATTGAATCAGCCCGCGTGGAACGGAATGGAACGGAACGGAAGGGAACGGAACAGAATGGAATGGAATCACCCCGAATACAACGGCACGGGACGGGGCGGGACGGGATGGGACAGGACGGGACGGGACGGAACGGAACGGAACGGAACTCAATGGAATCAACCCGAGTAGAAGGGAATGGAATGGAATGGAATGGAAAGGAATGGAATGGAATGGAATGGAATCAACCCGAGTAGAATGGAATGGATTGCAATGGAATGGAATGGAATGGAATGCAATGGAATCGAAAGGAATCGAATGGAATGGAATGGAAGGAATGGAATGGAATGGAATGGAATGGAATGGAATGGAATGGAATGGAATGGAGTGGAATGGAAAGGAATGGAATGGAAACCAACCCGAGTAGAACGGAATGGAATGGAATGGAATGGAATGGAATGGAATGAACCCGACTGGAATGGAATGGAATGGAATGGAAAGAATGGAATGGAATGGAGTGGAACGGAATGGAATGGAATGGAACGGAGTGATCAACCCGAGTAAAATGGAATGGATTGGAATGGAATGGTATGGAGTGGAATCGAATGGAATCGAATGGAATCGAATGGAATCAAATGGAATGGAATCTAATGGAGAGGAATGGAATGGAATGGAATGGAATGGAATGGAATGGAATGGAGTGGAATGGAATGGAATTCAATGGAATAGAACGGAATGGAATGGAATGGAATGGAATGGAACCTAATGGAATCGAATTGGATGGTATGGATTGGAATGGAAATGAATGGAATCAACCCGAGCGGAACGGAATGGAATGGAATGGAATGGAATGGAATGGAATGGAATGGATTGGAATGGAATTAACCCGAGAAGAATGGAATGAATTGGAATGGAATGGAATCGAATGGAATGGAATCGAAAGGAATGGAATGGAATGGAATGGAATGGAATGGAATGGAATTGAATGGAATGGAATGGAATGGAATCAACCCAAGTAGAATGGAATGGATTGGAATGGAATGGAGTGGAATGGAATGGAAAGAAATCAACCCGAGTAGAATGGATTGGATTGGAATGGAATGGAATGGAATGGAATGGAATGGAATGGAATGGAATGGAATGGAATGGAATCAACCCGAGAACAACGTAATGGAATGGAATGGAATGGAATGGAATGGAATGGAATGGAATGGAATGGAATGGAGTAGAATGGAATCAACCAGAGTAGAACGGAATGGAATGGAATGGAATGGAATGGAATGGAATGGAATGGAATGGAATGGAATGGAATGGAATGGAATGGAATGGAATGGAATGGAAAGGAATGGAATAAAACCGAGTAGAATGGAATGGAATGGAATGGAATGGATAGGAATGGAATGGAATGGAATGGAATGGAATGGAATGGAATGGAATTCAATGGAATAGAATGGAATGGAAAGGAACGGAATGGAATGGAATCGAATGGAATGGAATGGAATGGAATGCAATGGAATGGAATGGAATGGAATGGAATGGAATCAACCCGAGTAGAATGGAATGGATTTGAATGGAATGGAATGGAATGGAATGAAATGGAATGGAATGGAATGGAATGGAATGGAATCAACCCGAGTAGAATGGAATGGATTTGAATGGAATGGAATGGAATGGAATGGAATGGAATGGAATGGAATGGAATGGAATGGAATCAACCCGAGTAGAATGGAATGGATTGGATTGGAATGGAATGGAGTGGAATGGAATGGAATGGAATGGAATGGAATGGAATTGAAAAGAATGGAATGGAATGGAATGGAATGAAATCAAACCGAGTAGAATGGAATGGATTGGAATGGAATGGAATGGAATGGAATGGAATGGAATGGAATGGAATGGAATGGAATCAACCCGAGTAGAATGGAATGGATTGGAATGGAATGGAATGGAATGGAATGGAATGGAATGGAATGGAATGGAATGGAATCAACCCGAGTAGAATGGAATGGATTGGAATGGAATGGAATGGAATGGAATCATCCCGAGTAGAGCGGAATGGAATGGAATGGAATGGAAAGGAATGGAATGGAATGGAATGGAATTTAATGGAATGGAATGGAATGGAATCGAATGGAATCGAATGGAATCGTATATAATGGAATGGAATAGAATGGAATCAACCCGAGTATAAACGAATGGAATGGAATGGAATGGAATGGAAAGGAATGGAATGGAATGGAATGGAATGGAAAGAATTGAATCGAATGGAATAGAATGGAATGGAATGGAATGGAATGGAATGGAATGGAATGGAATGAACCCGAGTAGAATGGAATGGATTGGAATGGAATGGAATCAACCCGAGTAGAATGGAATGGATTGGAATGGAATGGAATGGAATGGAATCAACTCGAGTAGAACGGAATCGAACGGAATGGAATGGAATGGAATGGAATGGAATGGAATCAACCCGAGTAGAATGGAATGGATTGGAATGGAATGGAATGGAATGGAATCAACTCGAGTAGAACGGAATAGAATGGAATGTAATGGAATGGAATGGAATGGAGTGGATTCGAGTCAAATGGAATCCAATGGAATGGAATGGAATGGAATGGAATAGAATAGAATGGAATTGAATCAACCCGTGTGGAACGGAATGGAACAGAATGGAAAGGTACGGAAAGGTATGGAATGTAATCAACCCGAGTACAACGACACGCGATGGGACGGGACGGGACGGGATGGGACGGGACGGGATGGGATGGGACGGAACGGAACGGAACTCAATGGAGTCAACCCGAGTAGAAAGGAACGGAATGGAATGGAATGGAATGGAATGGAATGGAATGGAATGGAATGGAATGGAATGGAATCAACCCGAGTAGAATGGAATGGATTGGAATGGAATGGAATGGAATGGAATGGAATGGAATGGAATAGAATTGAATGGAATGGAATGGAATCAACCCGAGTAGAATGGAATGGATTGGAATGGAATGGAATGGAATGGAATGGAATGGAATGGAATGGAATGGAATGGAATGGAATGGAATGGAATCAACCCGAGTAGAATGGAATGGATTGGAATGGACTGGAATGGAATGGAATGGAATGGAATGGAATGGAATGGATTGGAATGGAATGGAAACAACCCGAGTAGAATGGAATGGATTGGAATGGTATGGAATGGAATGGAATGGAATGGAATGGAATGGAATGGAATCAACACGAGTAGAATGGAATGGATTGGAATGGAATGGAATCGAATGGAATCGAAAGGAATGGAATGGAATGGAATGGAATGGAATGGAATGAACCCGAGTAGAATGGAATGGAATGGAATGGAATGGAATGGAATGCATTGGAATGGAATGGAATGGAATGGAATGGAATGGAATGCATTGGAATGGAATGGAATGGAATGGATTGGAATGGAATTCAATGGAATAGAATGGAATCGAAGGAATGGAATGGAATGGAATGGAATGGAATGGAATGGAATGGAATGGAATATAATGGAATGGAATGGAATGGAATCGAATGGAATCGAATGGAATCGAATGGAATGGAATGGAATAGAATGGTATCAACCAGAGTAGAAGCGAATGGAATGGAATGGAATGGAAAGGAATGGAATGGAATGGAATGCAATGGAATGGAATGGAATGGAATGGAATCAACCAGAGTAGAATGGAATGGATTGGAATGGAATGGAATGGAATGGAATGGAATGGAATGGAATGGAATGGAATGGAATGGAATGGAATGGAATGGAATGGAATGGAATGGAATCAACCCGAGTAGAATGGAATGGACTGGAATGGAATGGAATGGAATTGAATGGAATGCAATGGAATGGATTGGAATGGAATGGAATGGAATGGAAAAGAATGGAATGGAATGGAATGAAATCAACCCGAGTAGAATGGAATGGATTGGAATGGAATGGAATGGAATGGAATGCAATTGATTGGAATCAACACGAGTAGAATGGAATGGATTGGAATGGAATGGAATGCAATGGAATGGAATGGAATGGAATGGAATGGAATGGAATGGATTGGAATGTAATGGAATGGAATGGAAAAGAATGGAATGGAATGGAATGAAATCAACCCGAGTAGAATGGAATGGATTGGAATGGAATGGAATGGAATGGAATGGAATGGAATGGAATCGAAAGGAATGGAAAGGAATGGAATGGAATCAACCCGAGTAGAACGGAATGGAATGGAATGGAATGAAATGGAATGGAAAGGAATGGAATGGAATGGAATGGAATGGAATGGAATGGAATGGAAAGAATGGAATGGAATGGAATGGAACGGAATGGAATGGAATGGAATGGAATGATCAACCCGAGTAGAATGGAATGGATTGGAATAGAATGAAATGGAGTGGAATGGAATGGAATCGAATGGAATCGAACGGAATCGAATGGAATGGAATCTAATGGAGTGGAATGGAATGGAATGGAATGGAATGGAATGCAATTCAATGGAATAGAATGGAATCGAATGGAATGGAATGGAATGGAATGGAACTGAATGGAATCGAATGGGATGGTATGGAATGGAATGGAAGAGAATGGAATCAACCCGAGTGGAACGGAATGGAATGGAATGGAATGGAATGGAATGGAATGGAATGGAATGGAATGGAATGCAATGGAATGGAATGGAATGGAATCAACCCGAGTACAATGGACTGGATTGGAATGGAATGGAATGAAATGGAATGGATTCGAAAGGAATGGAATGGAATGGAATGGAATGGAATGGAATGGAATGCAATGGAATGGAATCAACCCAAGTAGAATGGAATGGATTGCAATGGAATGGAATGGAATGGAATGGAATGGAATGGAAGGGAATGGAATGGAATGAAATGGATTGGAATGGAATGGAATGGAATGGAATGGAATCGAATGGAATGGAATGGAATCAACCCGAGAAGAAAGTAATGGAATGGAATGGAATGGAATGGAATGGATTTCAATGGAATGGAATGGAATGGAATGGAATGGAATGGAATGGAATAGAATGGAATCAACCCGAGTAGAACGGAATGGAATGGAAAGGAATGGAAAGGAATGGAATGGAAAGGAATGGAATGGAATGGAATGGTATGGAATGGAATCGAATGGAATGGAATGGAATGGAATGGAATGGAATGGAATGGAATCAACCCGAGTAGAATGGAATGGATTGGAATGGAATGGAATGGAATGGAATGGAATTGAAAGGAATGGAATGGAATGGAATGGAATGGAATGGATAGGAATGGAATGGAATGGAATGGAATCAACCCAAGTAGAATGGAATGGATTGCAATGGAATGGAGTGGAATGGAATGCAAAGAAATCAACCCGAGTAGAATGGATTGGATTGGAATGGAATGGAATGGAATGGAATGGAATGGAATGGAATGGAATGGAATCGAATGGAATGGAATGGAATCAACCCGAGAAGAACGTAATGGAATGGAATGGAATGGAATGGAATGGAATGGAATTGATTTCAATGGAATGGAATGGAATGGAATGGAATGGAATGGAATGGAATGGAATGAAATGGATTGGAATGGAATGGAATGGAATGGAATGGAATCGAATGGAATGGAATGGAATCAACCCGAGAAGAAAGTAATGGAATGGAATGGAATGGAATGGAATGGATTTCAATGGAATGGAATGGAATGGAATGGAATGGAATGGAATGGAATAGAATGGAATCAACCCGAGTAGAACGGAATGGAATGGAAAGGAATGGAAAGGAATGGAATGGAAAGGAATGGAATGGAATGGAATGGTATGGAATGGAATCGAATGGAATGGAATGGAATGGAATGGAATGGAATGGAATGGAATCAACCCGAGTAGAATGGAATGGATTGGAATGGAATGGAATGGAATGGAATGGAATTGAAAGGAATGGAATGGAATGGAATGGAATGGAATGGATAGGAATGGAATGGAATGGAATGGAATCAACCCAAGTAGAATGGAATGGATTGCAATGGAATGGAGTGGAATGGAATGCAAAGAAATCAACCCGAGTAGAATGGATTGGATTGGAATGGAATGGAATGGAATGGAATGGAATGGAATGGAATGGAATGGAATCGAATGGAATGGAATGGAATCAACCCGAGAAGAACGTAATGGAATGGAATGGAATGGAATGGAATGGAATGGAATTGATTTCAATGGAATGGAATGGAATGGAATGGAATGGAATGGAATGGAATGGAATGGAATGGAATAGAATGGAATCAACCCGAGTACAACGGAATGGAATGGAATGGAATGGAAAGAAAAGGAATGGAATGGAAAGGAATGGAATGGAATGGAATGGTATGGAATGGAATGGAATGGAATGGAATGGAATGGAATGGAATGGAATGGAATGGAATCAACCCAAGTAGAATGGAATGGATTGGAATGGAATGGAATGGAATGGAATGGAATTGAAAGGAATGGAATGGAATGGAATGGAATGGAATGGATAGGAATGGAATGGAATGGAATGGAATCAACCCAAGTAGAATGGAATGGATTGCAATGGAATGGAGTGGAATGGAATGCAAAGAAATCAACCCGAGTAGAATGGATTGGATTGGAATGGAATGGAATGGAATGGAATGGAATGGAATGGAATGGAATGGAATGGAATGGAATGAACCCGAGTAGAATGGAATTGAATGGAATGGAATGGAATGCAATGGAATGGAATGGAATGGAATGCAATGGAATGGAATGGAATGGAATGGAATTGAATGGAATGGAATGGAATGGAATGGAAAGGAGTGGAATGGAAAGGAATGGAATGGAAACCAACCCAAGTAGAATGGAATGGAATGGAATGGAATGGAATGGAATGGAATGGAATGGAATAGAATGAACCCGACAGGAATGGAATGGAATGGAATGGAAAGAATGGAATGGAACGGAATTGAATGGAGTGGAACGGAATGATCAACCCGAGTAAAATGGAATGGATTGAAACGGAATGGAATGGAGTGGAATGGAATGGAATCGAATGGAATCGAATTAAATCGAATGGAATGGAACCTAATGGAGTGGAATGGAATGGAATGGAATGGAATGGAAAGGAATGGAATGGAATGGAATGGAATGGAATTCAATGGAATAGAACGGACTGGAATGGAATGGAATGGAATGGAATGGAATGGAATGGAATGGAACCTAAAGGAATCGAATTGGATGGTATGAATTGGAATGGAAGAGAATGGAATCAACCCGAGTGGAACGGAATGGAATGGAATGGAATGGAATGGAATGGAATGGAATGGAATGGAATGGAATGGAATGGAATGGAACGGAATGGAATGGAATGGAATCAACCCGAGTAGAATGGAATGGATTGGAATGGAATGGAATGGAATGGAATCGAAAGGAATGGAATGGAATCGAATGGAATGGAATGGAATGGAATGGAATGGAATTCAATGGAATAGAATGGAATGGAAAGGAATGGAATGGAATGGAATCGAATGGAATCGAATGGAATGGAATGGAATGGAATGGAATGGAATGGAATGGAATGGAATGGAATGGATTGGAATGGAATGGAGTGGAATGGAATGGAATTGAAAGGAATGGAATGGAATGGAATGGATAGGAATGGAATGGAATGGAATGGAATCAACCCAAGTAGAATGGAATGGATTGCAATGGAATGGAGTGGAATGGAATGCAAAGAAATCAACCCGAGTAGAATGGATTGGATTGGAATGGAATGGAATGGAAATCAATGGAATGGAATGGAATGGAATGGAATGGAATGGAATGGAATGGAATGGAATGGAAGGGAATAGAATGGAATCAACCCGAGTAGAACGGAATGGAATGGAATGGAATGGAATGGAATGAAATGGAATGGAATGGTATGGAATGGAATCGAATGGAATCGAATGGAATGGAATGGAATCGAATTGAATCGAATGGAATCGAATGGAATGGAATGGAATAAACCCGAGTAGAATGGAATGGAATGGAATGGAATGGAATGGAATGGAATGGAATGGAATGGAATGGAATGGAATGGAATGGAATTGAAAGGAATGGAATGGAATGGAATGGAATGGAATGGATAGGAATGGAATGGAATGGAATGGAATCAACCCAAGTAGAATGGAATGGATTGCAATGGAATGGAGTGGAATGGAATGCAAAGAAATCAACCCGAGTAGAATGGATTGGATTGGAATGGAATGGAATGGAATGGAATGGAATGGAATGGAATGGAATGGAATGAACCCGAGTAGAATGGAATTGAATGGAATGGAATGGAATGGAATTGACTGGAATGGAATGGAATGGAATGGAATGGAATGGAATGGAATGCAATGGAATGGAATGGAATGGAACGGAATGGAATGGAATGGAATGGAATGGAATGGAATGGAAAGGAGTGGAATGGAAAGGAATGGAATGGAAACGAACCGAAGTAGAACGGAATGGAATGGAATGGAATGGAATGGAATGGAATGGAATGGAATGGAATAGAATGAACCCGACAGGAATGGAATGGAATGGAATGGAAAGAATGGAATGGAACGGAATGGAATGGAGTGGAACGGAATGATCAACCCGAGTAAAATGGAATGGATTGAAATGGAATGGAATGGAGTGGAATGGAATGGAATCGAATGGAATCGAATTAAATCGAATGGAATGGAACCTAATGGAGTGGAATGGAATGGAATGGAAAGGAATGGAATGGAATGGAATGGAATGGAATTCAATGGAATAGAACGGACTGGAATGGAATGGAATGGAATGGAATGGAATGGAATGGAACCTAAAGGAATCGAATTGGATGGTATGGATTGGAATGGAAGAGAATGGAATCAACCCGAGTGGAACGGAATGGAATGGAATGGAATGGAATGGAATGGAATGGAATGGAATGGAATGGAATGGAACGGAATGGAATGGAATGGAATCAACCCGAGTAGAATGGAATGGATTGGAATGGAATGGAATGGAATGGAATGGAATGGAATCGAAAGGAATGGAATGGAATGGAATGGAATGGAATGGAATGGAATGGAATGGAATGGAATGGAATTCAATGGAATAGAATGGAATGGAAAGGAATGGAATGGAATGGAATCGAATGGAATGGAATGGAATGGAATGGAATGGAATGGAATGGAATGGAATGGAATGGATTGGAATGGAATGGAGAGGAATGGAATGGAATTGAAAGGAATGGAATGGAATGGAATGGAATGGAATGGAATGGAATGGATAGGAATGGAATGGAATGGAATGGAATCAACCCAAGTAGAATGGAATGGATTGCAATGGAATGGAGTGGAATGGAATGCAAAGAAATCAACCCGAGTAGAACGGATTGGATTGGAATGGAATGGAATGGAATGGAATGGAATGGAATGGAATGGAATGGAATGGAATGGAATCAACCCGAGAACAACGTAATGGAATGGAATGGAATGGAATGGAATGGAATGGAAATCAATGGAATGGAATGGAATGGAATGGAATGGAATGGAATGGAATGGAAGGGAATAGAATGGAATCAACCCGAGTAGAACGGAATGGAATGGAATGGAATGGAATGGAATGGAATGGAATGAAATGGAATGGAATGGTATGGAATGGAATCGAATGGAATCGAATGGAATGGAATGGAATCGAATTCAATCGAATGGAATCGAATGGAATGGAATGGAATAAACCCGAGTAGAATGGAATGGAATGGAATGGAATGGAATGGAATGGAATGGAATGGAATGGAATGGAATGGAATCAACCCGAGTAGAATGGAATGGATTGTAATGGAATGGAATGGAATGGAATTGAATGGAATGGAATGGAGTGGAATGGAATGGAATGGAATAGAATGAATGGAATGGAATCAACCCGAGTAGAATGGAATGGATTGGGTTGGGCTGGAATAGAATGGAATGGAATGGAATCAATCCGAGTAGAATGGAATGGAATGGAATGGAATGGAATTCAATGTAATAGAATGGAATTGAATCAACCCGCATGGAACGGAATGGAACAAAAATGAAAGGAAAAGAACAAAATAGAACGGAGTCAACCCGAGCAGAACGGAACGGGATGGGACGGGATGGGAAGGGACTTGTCGGTTCGCGATGGGACGGAATGGAACAGAACGGAACGGCATGGAATCAACCCGAGTAGAATGGAATGGAATGGAATGGAATGGAATGGAATGGAATGGACTAGAATAGAATGGAATTGAATCAGCCCGTGTGGAACGGAATGGAACGGAACGGAAGGGAACGGAACGGAATGGAATGGAATCACCCCGAATACAACGGCACGGGACGGGGCGGGACGGGATGGGACAGGACGGGACGGGACGGAACGGAACGGAACGGAACTCAATGGAATCAACCCGAGTAGAAGGGAATGGAATGGAATGGAATGGAATGGAATGGAATGGAATGGAATGGAATGGAATGGAATGGAATGGAATGGAATCAACCCGAGTAGAATGGAATGGATTGCAATGGAATGGAATGGAATGGAATGCAATGGAATCGAAAGGAATCGAATGGAATGGAATGGAAGGAATGGAATGGAAAGGAATGGAATGGAATGGAATGGAATGTAATGGAGTGGAATGGAAAGGAATGGAATGGAAACCAACCCGAGTAGAACGGAATGGAATGGAATGGAATGGAATGGAATGGAATGGAATGAACCCGACTGGAATGGAATGGAATGGAATGGAAAGAATGGAATGGAATGGAGTGGAACGGAATGGAATGGAATGGAACGGAGTGATCAACCCGAGTAAAATGGAATGGATTTGAATGGAATGGTATGGAGTGGAATCGAATGGAATCGAATGGAATCGAATGGCATCGAATGGAATGGAATCTAATGGAGTGGAATGGAATGGAATGGAATGGAATGGAATGGAATGGAATGGAATGGAATGGAATGGAATTCAATGGAATAGAACGGAATGGAATGGAATAGAATGGAATGGAATGGAATGGAACCTAATGGAATCGAAATGGATGGTATGGATTGGAATGGAACTGAATGGAATCAACCCGAGCGGAACGGAATGGAATGGAATGGAATGGAATGGAATGGAATGGAATGGAATGGAATGGATTGGAATGGAATTAACCCGAGAAGAATGGAATGAATTGGAATGGAATGGAATCGAATGGAATGGAATCGAAAGGAATGGAATGGATTGGAATGGATTGGAATGGAATTGAATGGAATGGAATGGAATGGAATCAACCCAAGTAGAATGGAATGGATTGGAATGGAATGGAGTGGAATGGAATGGAAAGAAATCAACCCGAGTAGAATGGATTGGATTGGAATGGAATGGAATGGAATGGAATGGAATGGAATGGAATGGAATGGAATGGAATGGAATGGAATGGAATGGAATCAACCCGAGAACAACGTAATGGAATGGAATGGAATGGAATGGAATGGAATGGAATGGAATGGAATGGAATGGAATGGAATGGAATGGAATGGAGTAGAATGGAATCAACCAGAGTAGAACGGAATGGAATGGAATGGAATGGAATGGAATGGAATGGAATGGAATGGAATGGAATGGAATGGAATGGAATGGAATCGAATGGAATGGAATGGAATGGAATGGAATGGAATGGAATGGAATGGAATGGAATGGAATGGAATGGAAAGGAATGGAATAAAACCGAGTAGAATGGAATGGAATGGAATGGAATGGAATGGATTGGAATAGAATGGAGTGGAATGGAATGGAATGGAATGGAATGGAATGGAATTCAATGGAATAGAATGGAATGGAAAGGAACGGAATGGAATGGAATAGAATGGAATGGAATGGAATGGAATGGAATGGAATGGAATGGAATGGAATGGAATGGAATCAACCCGAGTAGAATGGAATGGATTTGAATGGAATGGAAGGGAATGGAATGGAATGGAATGGAATGGAATGGAATGGAATCAACCCGAGTAGAATGGAATGGATTTGAAAGGAATGGAATGGAATGGAATGGAATGGAATGGAATGGAATGGAATGGAATGGAATGGAAAGGAATCAACCCGAGTAGAATGGAATGGATTGGAATGGAATGGAATGGAATGGAATGGAATCGAAAGGATTGGAATGGAATGGAATGGAATGGAATGGAATGGAATGGAATGGAATTGAATGGAATGGAATGGAATGGAATGGAATGGAATGGAATGGAATGAACCCGAGTAGAATGGAATGGATTGGAATGGAATGGAATGGAATCGAATGGAATGGAATGGAATGGAATGGAATGGAATGGAATCAACCCGAGTAGAATGGAATGGATTGGAATGGAATGGAATGGAATGGAATCAACTCGAGTAGAACGGAATAGAATGGAATGGAATGGAATGGAATGGAATGGAATGGAATGGAATGGAATCGAGTCAAATGGAATCCAATGGAATCGAATGGAATGGAATGGAATAGAATAGAATGGAATTGAATCAACCCGTGTGGAACGGAATGGAACGGAATGGAAAGGAACGGAAAGGTATGGAATGTAATCAACCCGAGTACAACGACACGCAATGGGACGGGACGGGACGGGATGGGACGGGACGGGATGGGACGGGACGGAACGGAACGGAACTCAATGGAGTCAACCCGAGTAGAAAGGAACGGAATGGAATGGAATGGAATGGAATGGAATGGAATGGAATGGAATGGAATGGAATCAACCCGAGTAGAATGGAATGGATTGGAATGGAATGGAATGGAATGGAATGGAATGGAATGGAATGGAATAGAATTGAATGGAATGGAATGGAATCAACCCGAGTAGAATGGAATGGATTGGAATGGAATGGAATGGAATGGAATGGAATGGAATGGAATGGAATGGAATCAACCCGAGTAGAATGGAATGGATTGGAATGGACTGGAATGGAATGGAATGGAATGGAATGGAATGGAATGGATTGAAATGGAATGGAAACAACCCGAGTAGAATGGAATGGATTGGAATGGTATGGAATGGAATGGAATGGAATGGAATGGAATGGAATGGAATCAACACGAGTAGAATGGAATGGATTGGAATGGAATGGAATCGAATGGAATCGAAAGGAATGGAATGGAATGGAATGGAATGGAATGGAATGGAATGAACCCGAGTAGAATGGAATGGAATGGAATGGAATGGAATGGAATGCATTGGAATGGAATGGAATGGAATGGATTGGAATGGAATTCAATGGAATAGAATGGAATCGAAGGAATGGAATGGAATGGAATGGAATGGAATCGAATGGAATGGAATGGAATGGAATGGAATGGAATTTAATGGAATGGAATGGAATGGAATCGAATGGAATCGAATGGAATCGAATGGAATGGAATGGAATAGAATGGTATCAACCAGAGTAGAAGCGAATGGAATGGAATGGAATGGAAAGGAATGGAATGGAATGGAATGGAATGGAATGGAATGGAATGGAATCAACCAGAGTAGAATGGAATGGATTGGAATGGAATGGAATGGAATCGAATGGAATGGAATGGAATGGAATTGAATGGAATGGAATGGAATGGAATGGAATGGAATCAACCCGAGTAGAATGGAATGGACTGGAATGGAATGGAATGGAATGGAATGCAATGCAATGGAATGGATTGGAATGGAATGGAATGGAATGGAAAAGAATGGAATGGAATGGAATGAAATCAACCCGAGTAGAATGGAATGGATTGGAATGGAATGGAATGGAATGGAATGGAATTGATTGGAATCAACACGAGTAGAATGGAATGGATTGGAATGGAATGGAATGGAATGGAATGGAATGGAATGGAATGGAATGGAATGGAATGGATTGGAATGTAATGGAATGGAATGGAAAAGAATGGAATGGAATGGAATGAAATCAACCCGAGTAGAATGGAATGGATTGGAATGGAATGGAATGGAATGGAATGGAATGGAATGGAATGGAATGGAATGGAATCGAAAGGAATGGAAAGGAATGGAATGGAACCAACCAGAGTAGAACGGAATGGAATGGAATGGAATGAAATGGAATGGAAAGGAATGGAATGGAATGGAATGGAATGGAATGGAAAGAATGGAATGGAATGGAATGGAACGGAATGGAATGGAATGGAATGGAATGATCAACCCGAGTAGAATGGAATGGATTGGAATAGAATGGAATGGAGTGGAATGGAATGGAATCGAATGGAATCGAACGGAATCGAATGGAGTGGAATCTAATGGAGTGGAATGGAATGGAATGGAATGGAATGGAATGCAATTCAATGGAATAGAATGGAATCGAATGGAATGGAATGGAATGGAATGGAACTGAATGGAATCGAATGGGATGGTATGGAATGGAATGGAATGGAATGGAATGGAATGGAATGGAATCAACCCGAGTAGAATGGAATGGATTGGAATGGAATGGAATGGAATGGAATGGAATGGAATGGAATGGAATGGAATGGAATGGAATGGAATCAACCCGAGTAGAATGGAATGGATTGGAATGGAATGGAATGGAATGGAATGGAATTGAAAGGAATGGAATGGAATGGAATGGAATGGAATGGAATGGATAGGAATGGAATGGAATGGAATGGAATCAACCCAAGTAGAATGGAATGGATTGCAATGGAATGGAGTGGAATGGAATGCAAAGAAATCAACCCGAGTAGAATGGATTGGATTGGAATGGAATGGAATGGAATGGAATGGAATGGAATGGAATGGAATGGAATCGAATGGAATGGAATGGAATCAACCCGAGAAGAACGTAATGGAATGGAATGGAATGGAATGGAATGGAATGGAATGGAACGGAATTGATTTCAATGGAATGGAATGGAATGGAATGGAATGGAATGGAATAGAATGGAATCAACCCGAGTACAACGGAATGGAATGGAATGGAATGGAAAAAAAAGGAATGGAATGGAAAGGAATGGAATGGAATGGAATGGTATGGAATGGAATGGAATGGAATGGAATGGAATGGAATGGAATGGAATCAACCCGAGTAGAATGGAATGGATTGGAATGGAATGGAATGGAATGGAATGGAATTGAAAGGAATGGAATGGAATGGAATGGAATGGAATGGATAGGAATGGAATGGAATGGAATGGAATCAACCCAAGTAGAATGGAATGGATTGCAATGGAATGGAGTGGAATGGAATGCAAAGAAATCAACCCGAGTAGAATGGATTGGATTGGCATGGAATGGAATGGAATGGAATGGAATGGAATGGAATGGAATGGAATGGAATGGAATGGAATGAACCCGAGTAGAAAGGAATTGAATGGAATGGAATGGAATGCAATGGAATGGAATGGAATGGAATGCAATGGAATGGAATGGAATGGAATGGAATGGAATGGAATGGAATGGAATGGAATGGAATGGAATGGAAAGGAGTGGAATGGAAAGGAATGGAATGGAAACCAACCCAAGTAGAACGGAATGGAATGGAATGGAATGGAATGGAATGGAATGGAATGGAATCAACCCAAGTAGAATGGAATGGATTGCAATGGAATGGAGTGGAATGGAATGCAAAGAAATCAACCCGAGTGGAATGGATTGGATTGGCATGGAATGGAATGGAATGGAATGGAATGGAATGGAATGGAATGGAATGGAATGAACCCGAGTAGAATGGAATTGAATGGAATGGAATGGAATGCAATGGAATGGAATGGAATGGAATGCAATGGAATGGAATGGAATGGAATGGAATGGAATGGAATGGAATGGAATGGAATGGAAAGGAGTGGAATGGAAAGGAATGGAATGGAAACCAACCCAAGTAGAACGGAATGGAATGGAATGGAATGGAATGGAATGGAATGGAATGGAATGGAATGGAATAGAATGAACCCGACAGGAATGGAATGGAATGGAATGGAAAGAATGGAATGGAACGGAATGGAATGGAGTGGAACGGAATGATCAACCCGAGTAAAATTGAATGGATTGAAATGGAATGGAATGGAGTGGAATGGAATGGAATCGAATGGAATCGAATTAAATCGAATGGAATGGAACCTAATTGAGTGGAATGGAATGGAATGGAATGGAATTGAAAGGAATCGAATGGAATGGAATGGAATGGAATTCAATGGAATAGAACGGACTGGAATGGAATGGAATGGAATGGAATGGAATGGAATGGAACCTAAAGGAATCGAATTGGATGGTATGAATTGGAATGGAAGAGAATGGAATCAACCCGAGTGGAACGGAATGGAATGGAATGGAATGGAATGGAATGGAATGGAATGGAATGGAATGGAACGGAATGGAATGGAATGGAATCAACCCGAGTAGAATGGAATGGATTGGAATGGAATGGAATGGAATGGAATGGAATGGAATCGAAAGGAATGGAATGGAATGGAATGGAATGGAATGGAATGGAATGGAATGGAATGGAATTCTATGGAATAGAATGGAATGGAAAGGAATGGAATGGAATGGAATCGAATGGAATCGAATGGAATGGAATGGAATGGAATGGAATGGAATGGAATGGAATGGATTGGAATGGAATGGAGTGGAATGGAATGGAATTGAAAGGAATGGAATGGAATGGAATGGAATGGAATGGAATGGAATGGATAGGAATGGAATGGAATGGAATGGAATCAACCCAAGTAGAATGGAATGGATTGCAATGGAATGGAGTGGAATGGAATGCAAAGAAATCAACCCGAGTAGAATGGATTGGATTGGAATGGAATGGAATGGAATGGAATGGAATGGAATGGAATGGAATGGAATGGAATGGAATCAACCCGAGAACAACGTAATGGAATGGAATGGAATGGAATGGAATGGAATGGAAATCTATGGAATGGAATGGAATGGAATGGAATGGAATGGAATGGAATGGAATGGAAGGGAATAGAATGGAATCAACCCGAGTAGAACGGAATGGAATGGAATGGAATGGAATGGAATGAAATGGAATGGAATGGTATGGAATGGAATCGAATGGAATCGAATGGAATGGAATGGAATCGAATTGAATCGAATGGAATCGAATGGAATGGAATGGAATAAACCCGAGTAGAATGGAATGGAATGGAATGGAATGGAATGGAATGGAATGGAATGGAATGGAATGGAATGGAATGGAATGGAATGGAATGGAATGGAATTGAAAGGAATGGAATGGAATGGAATGGAATGGAATGGATAGGAATGGAATGGAATGGAATGGAATCAACCCGAGTAGAATGGAATGGATTGCAATGGAATGGAATGGAATGGAATGCAATGGAATCGAAAGGAATCGAATGGAATGGAATGGAAGGAATGGAATGGAATGGAATGGAATGGAATGGAATGGAATGGAATGGAATGGAGTGGAATGGAAAGGAATGGAATGGAAACCAACCCGAGTAGAACGGAATGGAATGGAATGGAATGGAATGGAATGGAATGAACCCGACTGGAATGGAATGGAATGGAATGGAAAGAATGGAATGGAATGGAGTGGAACGGAATGGAATGGAATGGAACGGAGTGATCAACCCGAGTAAAATGGAATGGATTGGAATGGAATGGTATGGAGTGGAATCGAATGGAATCGAATGGAATCGAATGGAATCAAATGGAATGGAATCTAATGGAGAGGAATGGAATGGAATGGAATGGAATGGAATGGAATGGAATGGAGTGGAATGGAATGGAATTCAATGGAATAGAACGGAATGGAATGGAATGGAATGGAATGGAACCTAATGGAATCGAATTGGATGGTATGGATTGGAATGGAAATGAATGGAATCAACCCGAGCGGAACGGAATGGAATGGAATGGAATGGAATGGAATGGAATGGAATGGATTGGAATGGAATTAACCCGAGAAGAATGGAATGAATTGGAATGGAATGGAATCGAATGGAATGGAATCGAAAGGAATGGAATGGAATGGAATGGAATGGAATGGAATGGAATTGAATGGAATGGAATGGAATGGAATCAACCCAAGTAGAATGGAATGGATTGGAATGGAATGGAGTGGAATGGAATGGAAAGAAATCAACCCGAGTAGAATGGATTGGATTGGAATGGAATGGAATGGAATGGAATGGAATGGAATGGAATGGAATGGAATGGAATGGAATGGAATCAACCCGAGAACAACGTAATGGAATGGAATGGAATGGAATGGAATGGAATGGAATGGAATGGAATGGAATGGAATGGAATGGAATGGAGTAGAATGGAATCAACCAGAGTAGAACGGAATGGAATGGAATGGAATGGAATGGAATGGAATGGAATGGAATGGAATGGAATGGAATGGAATGGAATGGAATGGAATGGAAAGGAATGGAATAAAACCGAGTAGAATGGAATGGAATGGAATGGAATGGATAGGAATGGAATGGAATGGAATGGAATGGAATGGAATGGAATGGAATTCAATGGAATAGAATGGAATGGAAAGGAACGGAATGGAATGGAATCGAATGGAATGGAATGGAATGGAATGCAATGGAATGGAATGGAATGGAATGGAATGGAATCAACCCGAGTAGAATGGAATGGATTTGAATGGAATGGAATGGAATGGAATGAAATGGAATGGAATGGAATGGAATGGAATGGAATCAACCCGAGTAGAATGGAATGGATTTGAATGGAATGGAATGGAATGGAATGGAATGGAATGGAATGGAATGGAATGGAATGGAATCAACCCGAGTAGAATGGAATGGATTGGATTGGAATGGAATGGAGTGGAATGGAATGGAATGGAATGGAATGGAATGGAATTGAAAAGAATGGAATGGAATGGAATGGAATGAAATCAAACCGAGTAGAATGGAATGGATTGGAATGGAATGGAATGGAATGGAATGGAATGGAATGGAATGGAATGGAATGGAATCAACCCGAGTAGAATGGAATGGATTGGAATGGAATGGAATGGAATGGAATGGAATGGAATGGAATGGAATGGAATGGAATGGAATCAACCCGAGTAGAATGGAATGGATTGGAATGGAATGGAATGGAATGGAATCATCCCGAGTAGAGCGGAATGGAATGGAATGGAATGGAAAGGAATGGAATGGAATGGAATGGAATTTAATGGAATGGAATGGAATGGAATCGAATGGAATCGAATGGAATCGTATATAATGGAATGGAATAGAATGGAATCAACCCGAGTATAAACGAATGGAATGGAATGGAATGGAATGGAAAGGAATGGAATGGAATGGAATGGAATGGAAAGAATTGAATCGAATGGAATAGAATGGAATGGAATGGAATGGAATGGAATGGAATGGAATGGAATGGAATGGAATGAACCCGAGTAGAATGGAATGGATTGGAATGGAATGGAATCAACCCGAGTAGAATGGAATGGATTGGAATGGAATGGAATGGAATGGAATCAACTCGAGTAGAACGGAATCGAACGGAATGGAATGGAATGGAATGGAATGGAATGGAATCAACCCGAGTAGAATGGAATGGATTGGAATGGAATGGAATGGAATGGAATCAACTCGAGTAGAACGGAATAGAATGGAATGTAATGGAATGGAATGGAATGGAGTGGATTCGAGTCAAATGGAATCCAATGGAATGGAATGGAATGGAATGGAATAGAATAGAATGGAATTGAATCAACCCGTGTGGAACGGAATGGAACAGAATGGAAAGGTACGGAAAGGTATGGAATGTAATCAACCCGAGTACAACGACACGCGATGGGACGGGACGGGACGGGATGGGACGGGACGGGATGGGATGGGACGGAACGGAACGGAACTCAATGGAGTCAACCCGAGTAGAAAGGAACGGAATGGAATGGAATGGAATGGAATGGAATGGAATGGAATGGAATGGAATGGAATGGAATCAACCCGAGTAGAATGGAATGGATTGGAATGGAATGGAATGGAATGGAATGGAATGGAATGGAATAGAATTGAATGGAATGGAATGGAATCAACCCGAGTAGAATGGAATGGATTGGAATGGAATGGAATGGAATGGAATGGAATGGAATGGAATGGAATGGAATGGAATGGAATGGAATGGAATCAACCCGAGTAGAATGGAATGGATTGGAATGGACTGGAATGGAATGGAATGGAATGGAATGGAATGGAATGGATTGGAATGGAATGGAAACAACCCGAGTAGAATGGAATGGATTGGAATGGTATGGAATGGAATGGAATGGAATGGAATGGAATGGAATGGAATCAACACGAGTAGAATGGAATGGATTGGAATGGAATGGAATCGAATGGAATCGAAAGGAATGGAATGGAATGGAATGGAATGGAATGGAATGAACCCGAGTAGAATGGAATGGAATGGAATGGAATGGAATGGAATGCATTGGAATGGAATGGAATGGAATGGAATGGAATGGAATGCATTGGAATGGAATGGAATGGAATGGATTGGAATGGAATTCAATGGAATAGAATGGAATCGAAGGAATGGAATGGAATGGAATGGAATGGAATGGAATGGAATGGAATGGAATATAATGGAATGGAATGGAATGGAATCGAATGGAATCGAATGGAATCGAATGGAATGGAATGGAATAGAATGGTATCAACCAGAGTAGAAGCGAATGGAATGGAATGGAATGGAAAGGAATGGAATGGAATGGAATGCAATGGAATGGAATGGAATGGAATGGAATCAACCAGAGTAGAATGGAATGGATTGGAATGGAATGGAATGGAATCGAATGGAATGGAATGGAATGGAATGGAATGGAATGGAATGGAATGGAATGGAATGGAATGGAATGGAATCAACCCGAGTAGAATGGAATGGACTGGAATGGAATGGAATGGAATTGAATGGAATGCAATGGAATGGATTGGAATGGAATGGAATGGAATGGAAAAGAATGGAATGGAATGGAATGAAATCAACCCGAGTAGAATGGAATGGATTGGAATGGAATGGAATGGAATGGAATGCAATTGATTGGAATCAACACGAGTAGAATGGAATGGATTGGAATGGAATGGAATGCAATGGAATGGAATGGAATGGAATGGAATGGAATGGAATGGATTGGAATGTAATGGAATGGAATGGAAAAGAATGGAATGGAATGGAATGAAATCAACCCGAGTAGAATGGAATGGATTGGAATGGAATGGAATGGAATGGAATGGAATGGAATGGAATGGAATCGAAAGGAATGGAAAGGAATGGAATGGAATCAACCCGAGTAGAACGGAATGGAATGGAATGGAATGAAATGGAATGGAAAGGAATGGAATGGAATGGAATGGAATGGAATGGAATGGAATGGAAAGAATGGAATGGAATGGAATGGAACGGAATGGAATGGAATGGAATGGAATGATCAACCCGAGTAGAATGGAATGGATTGGAATAGAATGAAATGGAGTGGAATGGAATGGAATCGAATGGAATCGAACGGAATCGAATGGAATGGAATCTAATGGAGTGGAATGGAATGGAATGGAATGGAATGGAATGCAATTCAATGGAATAGAATGGAATCGAATGGAATGGAATGGAATGGAATGGAACTGAATGGAATCGAATGGGATGGTATGGAATGGAATGGAAGAGAATGGAATCAACCCGAGTGGAACGGAATGGAATGGAATGGAATGGAATGGAATGGAATGGAATGGAATGGAATGGAATGCAATGGAATGGAATGGAATGGAATCAACCCGAGTACAATGGACTGGATTGGAATGGAATGGAATGAAATGGAATGGATTCGAAAGGAATGGAATGGAATGGAATGGAATGGAATGGAATGGAATGCAATGGAATGGAATCAACCCAAGTAGAATGGAATGGATTGCAATGGAATGGAATGGAATGGAATGGAATGGAATGGAAGGGAATGGAATGGAATGAAATGGATTGGAATGGAATGGAATGGAATGGAATGGAATCGAATGGAATGGAATGGAATCAACCCGAGAAGAAAGTAATGGAATGGAATGGAATGGAATGGAATGGATTTCAATGGAATGGAATGGAATGGAATGGAATGGAATGGAATGGAATAGAATGGAATCAACCCGAGTAGAACGGAATGGAATGGAAAGGAATGGAAAGGAATAGAATGGAAAGGAATGGAATGGAATGGAATGGTATGGAATGGAATCGAATGGAATGGAATGGAATGGAATGGAATGGAATGGAATGGAATCAACCCGAGTAGAATGGAATGGATTGGAATGGAATGGAATGGAATGGAATGGAATTGAAAGGAATGGAATGGAATGGAATGGAATGGAATGGATAGGAATGGAATGGAATGGAATGGAATCAACCCAAGTAGAATGGAATGGATTGCAATGGAATGGAGTGGAATGGAATGCAAAGAAATCAACCCGAGTAGAATGGATTGGATTGGAATGGAATGGAATGGAATGGAATGGAATGGAATGGAATGGAATGGAATCGAATGGAATGGAATGGAATCAACCCGAGAAGAACGTAATGGAATGGAATGGAATGGAATGGAATGGAATGGAATTGATTTCAATGGAATGGAATGGAATGGAATGGAATGGAATGGAATGGAATGGAATGGAATGGAATAGAATGGAATCAACCCGAGTACAACGGAATGGAATGGAATGGAATGGAAAGAAAAGGAATGGAATGGAAAGGAATGGAATGGAATGGAATGGTATGGAATGGAATGGAATGGAATGGAATGGAATGGAATGTAATGGAATGGAATGGAATCAACCCAAGTAGAATGGAATGGATTGGAATGGAATGGAATGGAATGGAATGGAATTGAAAGGAATGGAATGGAATGGAATGGAATGGAATGGATAGGAATGGAATGGAATGGAATGGAATCAACCCAAGTAGAATGGAATGGATTGCAATGGAATGGAGTGGAATGGAATGCAAAGAAATCAACCCGAGTAGAATGGATTGGATTGGAATGGAATGGAATGGAATGGAATGGAATGGAATGGAATGGAATGGAATGGAATGGAATGAACCCGAGTAGAATGGAATTGAATGGAATGGAATG
This sequence comes from Gorilla gorilla gorilla, assembly GCF_029281585.2. Classification (NCBI taxonomy): domain Eukaryota; kingdom Metazoa; phylum Chordata; class Mammalia; order Primates; family Hominidae; genus Gorilla; species Gorilla gorilla. The sequence continues at coordinate 46,443,364 of NC_073239.2, read as the reverse complement.
GAATGCAATGGAATGGAATGGAATGGAATGCAATGGAATGGAATGGAATGGAATGGAATTGAATGGAATGGAATGGAATGGAATGGAAAGGAGTGGAATGGAAAGGAATGGAATGGAAACCAACCCAAGTAGAATGGAATGGAATGGAATGGAATGGAATGGAATGGAATGGAATGGAATAGAATGAACCCGACAGGAATGGAATGGAATGGAATGGAAAGAATGGAATGGAACGGAATTGAATGGAGTGGAACGGAATGATCAACCCGAGTAAAATGGAATGGATTGAAACGGAATGGAATGGAGTGGAATGGAATGGAATCGAATGGAATCGAATTAAATCGAATGGAATGGAACCTAATGGAGTGGAATGGAATGGAATGGAATGGAATGGAAAGGAATGGAATGGAATGGAATGGAATGGAATTCAATGGAATAGAACGGACTGGAATGGAATGGAATGGAATGGAATGGAATGGAATGGAATGGAACCTAAAGGAATCGAATTGGATGGTATGAATTGGAATGGAAGAGAATGGAATCAACCCGAGTGGAACGGAATGGAATGGAATGGAATGGAATGGAATGGAATGGAATGGAATGGAATGGAATGGAATGGAATGGAACGGAATGGAATGGAATGGAATCAACCCGAGTAGAATGGAATGGATTGGAATGGAATGGAATGGAATGGAATCGAAAGGAATGGAATGGAATCGAATGGAATGGAATGGAATGGAATGGAATGGAATTCAATGGAATAGAATGGAATGGAAAGGAATGGAATGGAATGGAATCGAATGGAATCGAATGGAATGGAATGGAATGGAATGGAATGGAATGGAATGGAATGGAATGGAATGGATTGGAATGGAATGGAGTGGAATGGAATGGAATTGAAAGGAATGGAATGGAATGGAATGGATAGGAATGGAATGGAATGGAATGGAATCAACCCAAGTAGAATGGAATGGATTGCAATGGAATGGAGTGGAATGGAATGCAAAGAAATCAACCCGAGTAGAATGGATTGGATTGGAATGGAATGGAATGGAAATCAATGGAATGGAATGGAATGGAATGGAATGGAATGGAATGGAATGGAATGGAATGGAATGGAAGGGAATAGAATGGAATCAACCCGAGTAGAACGGAATGGAATGGAATGGAATGGAATGGAATGAAATGGAATGGAATGGTATGGAATGGAATCGAATGGAATCGAATGGAATGGAATGGAATCGAATTGAATCGAATGGAATCGAATGGAATGGAATGGAATAAACCCGAGTAGAATGGAATGGAATGGAATGGAATGGAATGGAATGGAATGGAATGGAATGGAATGGAATGGAATGGAATGGAATGGAATTGAAAGGAATGGAATGGAATGGAATGGAATGGAATGGATAGGAATGGAATGGAATGGAATGGAATCAACCCAAGTAGAATGGAATGGATTGCAATGGAATGGAGTGGAATGGAATGCAAAGAAATCAACCCGAGTAGAATGGATTGGATTGGAATGGAATGGAATGGAATGGAATGGAATGGAATGGAATGGAATGGAATGAACCCGAGTAGAATGGAATTGAATGGAATGGAATGGAATGGAATTGACTGGAATGGAATGGAATGGAATGGAATGGAATGGAATGGAATGCAATGGAATGGAATGGAATGGAACGGAATGGAATGGAATGGAATGGAATGGAATGGAATGGAAAGGAGTGGAATGGAAAGGAATGGAATGGAAACGAACCGAAGTAGAACGGAATGGAATGGAATGGAATGGAATGGAATGGAATGGAATGGAATAGAATGAACCCGACAGGAATGGAATGGAATGGAATGGAAAGAATGGAATGGAACGGAATGGAATGGAGTGGAACGGAATGATCAACCCGAGTAAAATGGAATGGATTGAAATGGAATGGAATGGAGTGGAATGGAATGGAATCGAATGGAATCGAATTAAATCGAATGGAATGGAACCTAATGGAGTGGAATGGAATGGAATGGAAAGGAATGGAATGGAATGGAATGGAATGGAATTCAATGGAATAGAACGGACTGGAATGGAATGGAATGGAATGGAATGGAATGGAATGGAACCTAAAGGAATCGAATTGGATGGTATGGATTGGAATGGAAGAGAATGGAATCAACCCGAGTGGAACGGAATGGAATGGAATGGAATGGAATGGAATGGAATGGAATGGAATGGAATGGAATGGAACGGAATGGAATGGAATGGAATCAACCCGAGTAGAATGGAATGGATTGGAATGGAATGGAATGGAATGGAATGGAATGGAATCGAAAGGAATGGAATGGAATGGAATGGAATGGAATGGAATGGAATGGAATGGAATGGAATGGAATTCAATGGAATAGAATGGAATGGAAAGGAATGGAATGGAATGGAATCGAATGGAATGGAATGGAATGGAATGGAATGGAATGGAATGGAATGGAATGGATTGGAATGGAATGGAGAGGAATGGAATGGAATTGAAAGGAATGGAATGGAATGGAATGGAATGGAATGGAATGGAATGGATAGGAATGGAATGGAATGGAATGGAATCAACCCAAGTAGAATGGAATGGATTGCAATGGAATGGAGTGGAATGGAATGCAAAGAAATCAACCCGAGTAGAACGGATTGGATTGGAATGGAATGGAATGGAATGGAATGGAATGGAATGGAATGGAATGGAATGGAATGGAATCAACCCGAGAACAACGTAATGGAATGGAATGGAATGGAATGGAATGGAATGGAAATCAATGGAATGGAATGGAATGGAATGGAATGGAATGGAATGGAATGGAAGGGAATAGAATGGAATCAACCCGAGTAGAACGGAATGGAATGGAATGGAATGGAATGGAATGGAATGGAATGGAATGAAATGGAATGGAATGGTATGGAATGGAATCGAATGGAATCGAATGGAATGGAATGGAATCGAATTCAATCGAATGGAATCGAATGGAATGGAATGGAATAAACCCGAGTAGAATGGAATGGAATGGAATGGAATGGAATGGAATGGAATGGAATGGAATGGAATGGAATGGAATCAACCCGAGTAGAATGGAATGGATTGTAATGGAATGGAATGGAATGGAATTGAATGGAATGGAATGGAGTGGAATGGAATGGAATGGAATAGAATGAATGGAATGGAATCAACCCGAGTAGAATGGAATGGATTGGGTTGGGCTGGAATAGAATGGAATGGAATGGAATCAATCCGAGTAGAATGGAATGGAATGGAATGGAATGGAATTCAATGTAATAGAATGGAATTGAATCAACCCGCATGGAACGGAATGGAACAAAAATGAAAGGAAAAGAACAAAATAGAACGGAGTCAACCCGAGCAGAACGGAACGGGATGGGACGGGATGGGAAGGGACTTGTCGGTTCGCGATGGGACGGAATGGAACAGAACGGAACGGCATGGAATCAACCCGAGTAGAATGGAATGGAATGGAATGGAATGGAATGGAATGGAATGGACTAGAATAGAATGGAATTGAATCAGCCCGTGTGGAACGGAATGGAACGGAACGGAAGGGAACGGAACGGAATGGAATGGAATCACCCCGAATACAACGGCACGGGACGGGGCGGGACGGGATGGGACAGGACGGGACGGGACGGAACGGAACGGAACGGAACTCAATGGAATCAACCCGAGTAGAAGGGAATGGAATGGAATGGAATGGAATGGAATGGAATGGAATGGAATGGAATGGAATGGAATGGAATGGAATGGAATCAACCCGAGTAGAATGGAATGGATTGCAATGGAATGGAATGGAATGGAATGCAATGGAATCGAAAGGAATCGAATGGAATGGAATGGAAGGAATGGAATGGAAAGGAATGGAATGGAATGGAATGGAATGTAATGGAGTGGAATGGAAAGGAATGGAATGGAAACCAACCCGAGTAGAACGGAATGGAATGGAATGGAATGGAATGGAATGGAATGGAATGAACCCGACTGGAATGGAATGGAATGGAATGGAAAGAATGGAATGGAATGGAGTGGAACGGAATGGAATGGAATGGAACGGAGTGATCAACCCGAGTAAAATGGAATGGATTTGAATGGAATGGTATGGAGTGGAATCGAATGGAATCGAATGGAATCGAATGGCATCGAATGGAATGGAATCTAATGGAGTGGAATGGAATGGAATGGAATGGAATGGAATGGAATGGAATGGAATGGAATGGAATGGAATTCAATGGAATAGAACGGAATGGAATGGAATAGAATGGAATGGAATGGAATGGAACCTAATGGAATCGAAATGGATGGTATGGATTGGAATGGAACTGAATGGAATCAACCCGAGCGGAACGGAATGGAATGGAATGGAATGGAATGGAATGGAATGGAATGGAATGGAATGGATTGGAATGGAATTAACCCGAGAAGAATGGAATGAATTGGAATGGAATGGAATCGAATGGAATGGAATCGAAAGGAATGGAATGGATTGGAATGGATTGGAATGGAATTGAATGGAATGGAATGGAATGGAATCAACCCAAGTAGAATGGAATGGATTGGAATGGAATGGAGTGGAATGGAATGGAAAGAAATCAACCCGAGTAGAATGGATTGGATTGGAATGGAATGGAATGGAATGGAATGGAATGGAATGGAATGGAATGGAATGGAATGGAATGGAATGGAATCAACCCGAGAACAACGTAATGGAATGGAATGGAATGGAATGGAATGGAATGGAATGGAATGGAATGGAATGGAATGGAATGGAATGGAATGGAATGGAGTAGAATGGAATCAACCAGAGTAGAACGGAATGGAATGGAATGGAATGGAATGGAATGGAATGGAATGGAATGGAATGGAATGGAATGGAATGGAATCGAATGGAATGGAATGGAATGGAATGGAATGGAATGGAATGGAATGGAATGGAATGGAATGGAATGGAAAGGAATGGAATAAAACCGAGTAGAATGGAATGGAATGGAATGGAATGGAATGGATTGGAATAGAATGGAGTGGAATGGAATGGAATGGAATGGAATGGAATGGAATTCAATGGAATAGAATGGAATGGAAAGGAACGGAATGGAATGGAATAGAATGGAATGGAATGGAATGGAATGGAATGGAATGGAATGGAATGGAATGGAATGGAATCAACCCGAGTAGAATGGAATGGATTTGAATGGAATGGAAGGGAATGGAATGGAATGGAATGGAATGGAATGGAATGGAATCAACCCGAGTAGAATGGAATGGATTTGAAAGGAATGGAATGGAATGGAATGGAATGGAATGGAATGGAATGGAATGGAATGGAATGGAAAGGAATCAACCCGAGTAGAATGGAATGGATTGGAATGGAATGGAATGGAATGGAATGGAATCGAAAGGATTGGAATGGAATGGAATGGAATGGAATGGAATGGAATGGAATGGAATTGAATGGAATGGAATGGAATGGAATGGAATGGAATGGAATGGAATGAACCCGAGTAGAATGGAATGGATTGGAATGGAATGGAATGGAATCGAATGGAATGGAATGGAATGGAATGGAATGGAATGGAATCAACCCGAGTAGAATGGAATGGATTGGAATGGAATGGAATGGAATGGAATCAACTCGAGTAGAACGGAATAGAATGGAATGGAATGGAATGGAATGGAATGGAATGGAATGGAATGGAATCGAGTCAAATGGAATCCAATGGAATCGAATGGAATGGAATGGAATAGAATAGAATGGAATTGAATCAACCCGTGTGGAACGGAATGGAACGGAATGGAAAGGAACGGAAAGGTATGGAATGTAATCAACCCGAGTACAACGACACGCAATGGGACGGGACGGGACGGGATGGGACGGGACGGGATGGGACGGGACGGAACGGAACGGAACTCAATGGAGTCAACCCGAGTAGAAAGGAACGGAATGGAATGGAATGGAATGGAATGGAATGGAATGGAATGGAATGGAATGGAATCAACCCGAGTAGAATGGAATGGATTGGAATGGAATGGAATGGAATGGAATGGAATGGAATGGAATGGAATAGAATTGAATGGAATGGAATGGAATCAACCCGAGTAGAATGGAATGGATTGGAATGGAATGGAATGGAATGGAATGGAATGGAATGGAATGGAATGGAATCAACCCGAGTAGAATGGAATGGATTGGAATGGACTGGAATGGAATGGAATGGAATGGAATGGAATGGAATGGATTGAAATGGAATGGAAACAACCCGAGTAGAATGGAATGGATTGGAATGGTATGGAATGGAATGGAATGGAATGGAATGGAATGGAATGGAATCAACACGAGTAGAATGGAATGGATTGGAATGGAATGGAATCGAATGGAATCGAAAGGAATGGAATGGAATGGAATGGAATGGAATGGAATGGAATGAACCCGAGTAGAATGGAATGGAATGGAATGGAATGGAATGGAATGCATTGGAATGGAATGGAATGGAATGGATTGGAATGGAATTCAATGGAATAGAATGGAATCGAAGGAATGGAATGGAATGGAATGGAATGGAATCGAATGGAATGGAATGGAATGGAATGGAATGGAATTTAATGGAATGGAATGGAATGGAATCGAATGGAATCGAATGGAATCGAATGGAATGGAATGGAATAGAATGGTATCAACCAGAGTAGAAGCGAATGGAATGGAATGGAATGGAAAGGAATGGAATGGAATGGAATGGAATGGAATGGAATGGAATGGAATCAACCAGAGTAGAATGGAATGGATTGGAATGGAATGGAATGGAATCGAATGGAATGGAATGGAATGGAATTGAATGGAATGGAATGGAATGGAATGGAATGGAATCAACCCGAGTAGAATGGAATGGACTGGAATGGAATGGAATGGAATGGAATGCAATGCAATGGAATGGATTGGAATGGAATGGAATGGAATGGAAAAGAATGGAATGGAATGGAATGAAATCAACCCGAGTAGAATGGAATGGATTGGAATGGAATGGAATGGAATGGAATGGAATTGATTGGAATCAACACGAGTAGAATGGAATGGATTGGAATGGAATGGAATGGAATGGAATGGAATGGAATGGAATGGAATGGAATGGATTGGAATGTAATGGAATGGAATGGAAAAGAATGGAATGGAATGGAATGAAATCAACCCGAGTAGAATGGAATGGATTGGAATGGAATGGAATGGAATGGAATGGAATGGAATGGAATGGAATGGAATCGAAAGGAATGGAAAGGAATGGAATGGAACCAACCAGAGTAGAACGGAATGGAATGGAATGGAATGAAATGGAATGGAAAGGAATGGAATGGAATGGAATGGAATGGAATGGAAAGAATGGAATGGAATGGAATGGAACGGAATGGAATGGAATGGAATGGAATGATCAACCCGAGTAGAATGGAATGGATTGGAATAGAATGGAATGGAGTGGAATGGAATGGAATCGAATGGAATCGAACGGAATCGAATGGAGTGGAATCTAATGGAGTGGAATGGAATGGAATGGAATGGAATGGAATGCAATTCAATGGAATAGAATGGAATCGAATGGAATGGAATGGAATGGAATGGAACTGAATGGAATCGAATGGGATGGTATGGAATGGAATGGAAGAGAATGGAATCAACCCGAGTGGAACGGAATGGAATGGAATGGAATGGAATGGAATGGAATGGAATGCAATGGAATGGAATGGAATGGAATCAACCCGAGTACAATGGAATGGATTGGAATGGAATGGAAAGGAATGGAATGGAATCGAAAGGAATGGAATGGAATGGAAGGGAATGGAATGGAATGGAATGCAATGGAATGGAATCAACCCAAGTAGAATGGAATGGATTTCAATGGAATGGAATGGAATGGAATGGAATGGAATGGAAGGGAATGGAATGGAATCGAATGGAATGGAATGGAATGGAATGGAATGGAATCGAATGGAATGGAATGGAATCAACCCGAGAAGAACGTAATGGAATGGAATGGAATGGAATGGAATGGAATGGAATGGATTTCAATGGAATGGAATGGAATGGAATGGAATGGAATGGAATGGAATAGAATGGAATCAACCCGAGTAGAACGGAATGGAATGGAAAGGAATGGAAAGGAATGGAATGGAAAGGAATGGAATGGAATGAAATGGTATGGAATGGAATCGAATGGAATGGAATGGAATGGAATGGAATGGAATGGAATGGAATGGAATGGAATCAACCCGAGTAGAATGGAATGGATTGGAATGGAATGGAATGGAATGGAATGGAATTGAAAGGAATGGAATGGAATGGAATGGAATGGAATGGAATGGATAGGAATGGAATGGAATGGAATGGAATCAACCCAAGTAGAATGGAATGGATTGCAATGGAATGGAGTGGAATGGAATGCAAAGAAATCAACCCGAGTAGAATGGATTGGATTGGAATGGAATGGAATGGAATGGAATGGAATGGAATGGAATGGAATGGAATCGAATGGAATGGAATGGAATCAACCCGAGAAGAACGTAATGGAATGGAATGGAATGGAATGGAATGGAATGGAATGGAACGGAATTGATTTCAATGGAATGGAATGGAATGGAATGGAATGGAATGGAATAGAATGGAATCAACCCGAGTACAACGGAATGGAATGGAATGGAATGGAAAAAAAAGGAATGGAATGGAAAGGAATGGAATGGAATGGAATGGTATGGAATGGAATGGAATGGAATGGAATGGAATGGAATGGAATGGAATCAACCCGAGTAGAATGGAATGGATTGGAATGGAATGGAATGGAATGGAATGGAATTGAAAGGAATGGAATGGAATGGAATGGAATGGAATGGATAGGAATGGAATGGAATGGAATGGAATCAACCCAAGTAGAATGGAATGGATTGCAATGGAATGGAGTGGAATGGAATGCAAAGAAATCAACCCGAGTAGAATGGATTGGATTGGCATGGAATGGAATGGAATGGAATGGAATGGAATGGAATGGAATGGAATGGAATGGAATGGAATGAACCCGAGTAGAAAGGAATTGAATGGAATGGAATGGAATGCAATGGAATGGAATGGAATGGAATGCAATGGAATGGAATGGAATGGAATGGAATGGAATGGAATGGAATGGAATGGAATGGAATGGAATGGAAAGGAGTGGAATGGAAAGGAATGGAATGGAAACCAACCCAAGTAGAACGGAATGGAATGGAATGGAATGGAATGGAATGGAATGGAATGGAATCAACCCAAGTAGAATGGAATGGATTGCAATGGAATGGAGTGGAATGGAATGCAAAGAAATCAACCCGAGTGGAATGGATTGGATTGGCATGGAATGGAATGGAATGGAATGGAATGGAATGGAATGGAATGGAATGGAATGAACCCGAGTAGAATGGAATTGAATGGAATGGAATGGAATGCAATGGAATGGAATGGAATGGAATGCAATGGAATGGAATGGAATGGAATGGAATGGAATGGAATGGAATGGAATGGAATGGAATGGAAAGGAGTGGAATGGAAAGGAATGGAATGGAAACCAACCCAAGTAGAACGGAATGGAATGGAATGGAATGGAATGGAATGGAATGGAATGGAATGGAATGGAATAGAATGAACCCGACAGGAATGGAATGGAATGGAATGGAAAGAATGGAATGGAACGGAATGGAATGGAGTGGAACGGAATGATCAACCCGAGTAAAATTGAATGGATTGAAATGGAATGGAATGGAGTGGAATGGAATGGAATCGAATGGAATCGAATTAAATCGAATGGAATGGAACCTAATTGAGTGGAATGGAATGGAATGGAATGGAATTGAAAGGAATCGAATGGAATGGAATGGAATGGAATTCAATGGAATAGAACGGACTGGAATGGAATGGAATGGAATGGAATGGAATGGAATGGAACCTAAAGGAATCGAATTGGATGGTATGAATTGGAATGGAAGAGAATGGAATCAACCCGAGTGGAACGGAATGGAATGGAATGGAATGGAATGGAATGGAATGGAATGGAATGGAATGGAACGGAATGGAATGGAATGGAATCAACCCGAGTAGAATGGAATGGATTGGAATGGAATGGAATGGAATGGAATGGAATGGAATCGAAAGGAATGGAATGGAATGGAATGGAATGGAATGGAATGGAATGGAATGGAATGGAATTCTATGGAATAGAATGGAATGGAAAGGAATGGAATGGAATGGAATCGAATGGAATCGAATGGAATGGAATGGAATGGAATGGAATGGAATGGAATGGAATGGATTGGAATGGAATGGAGTGGAATGGAATGGAATTGAAAGGAATGGAATGGAATGGAATGGAATGGAATGGAATGGAATGGATAGGAATTGAATGGAATGGAATGGAATCAACCCAAGTAGAATGGAATGGATTGCAATGGAATGGAGTGGAATGGAATGCAAAGAAATCAACCCGAGTAGAATGGATTGGATTGGAATGGAATGGAATGGAATGGAATGGAATGGAATGGAATGGAATGGAATGGAATGGAATCAACCCGAGAACAACGTAATGGAATGGAATGGAATGGAATGGAATGGAATGGAAATCTATGGAATGGAATGGAATGGAATGGAATGGAATGGAATGGAATGGAATGGAAGGGAATAGAATGGAATCAACCCGAGTAGAACGGAATGGAATGGAATGGAATGGAATGGAATGAAATGGAATGGAATGGTATGGAATGGAATCGAATGGAATCGAATGGAATGGAATGGAATCGAATTGAATCGAATGGAATCGAATGGAATGGAATGGAATAAACCCGAGTAGAATGGAATGGAATGGAATGGAATGGAATGGAATGGAATGGAATGGAATGGAATGGAATGGAATGGAATGGAATGGAATGGAATTGAAAGGAATGGAATGGAATGGAATGGAATGGAATGGATAGGAATGGAATGGAATGGAATGGAATCAACCCAAGTAGAATGGAATGGATTGCAATGGAATGGAGTGGAATGGAATGCAAAGAAATCAACCCGAGTAGAATGGATTGGATTGGAATGGAATGGAATGGAATAGAATGGAATGGAATGGAATGGAATGGAATGGAATGAACCCGAGTAGAATGGAATTGAATGGAATGGAATGGAATGCAATGGAATGGAATGGAATGGAATGCAATGGAATGGAATGGAATTGAACGGAATGGAATGGAATGGAATGGAATGGAATGGAAAGGAGTGGAATGGAAAGGAATGGAATGGAAACCAACCCAAGTAGAACGGAATGGAATGGAATGGAATGGAATGGAATGGAATGGAATGGAATGGAATAGAATGAACCCGACAGTAATGGAATGGAATGGAATGGAATGGAAAGAATGGAATGGAACGGAATGGAATGGAGTGGAACGGAATGATCAACCCGAGTAAAATGGAATGGATTGAAATGGAATGGAATGGAGTGGAATGGAATGGAATCGAATGGAATCGAATTAAATCGAATGGAATGGAACCTAATGGAGTGGAATGGAATGGAATGGAATGGAATGGAAAGGAATGGAATGGAATGGAATGGAATGGAATGGAATTCAATGGAATAGAACGGACTGGAATGGAATGGAATGGAATCGAATGGAATGGAATGGAACCTAAAGGAATCGAATTCGATGGTATGGATTGGAATGGAAGAGAATGGAATCAACCCGAGTGGAAAGGAATGGAATGGAATGGAATGGAATGGAATGGAATGGAATGGAATGGAATGGAATGGAACGGAATGGAATGGAATGGAATCAACCCGAGTAGAATGTAATGGATTGGAATGGAATGGAATGGAATGGAATGGAATGGAATGGAATGGAATGGAATCGAAAGGAATGGAATGGAATGGAATGGAATGGAATGGAATGGAATGGAATGGAATTCAATGGAATAGAATGGAATGGAAAGGAATGGAATGGAATGGAATGGTATGGAATGGAATGGAATGGAATGGAATGGAATGGAATGGAATGGAATGGAATGGAATGGAACGGAATGGAATGGAATGGAATCAACCCGAGTAGAATGTAATGGATTGGAATGGAATGGAATGGAATGGAATGGAATGGAATGGAATGGAATCGAAAGGAATGGAATGGAATGGAATGGAATGGAATGGAATGGAATGGAATGGAATTCAATGGAATAGAATGGAATGGAAAGGAATGGAATGGAATGGAATGGTATGGAATGGAATGGAATGGAATGGAATGGAATGGAATGGAATGGAATGGAATCAACCCGAGTAGAATGGAATGGATTGGAATGGAATGGAATGGAATGGAATGGAATTGAAAGGAATGGAATGGAATGGAATGGAATGGAATGGATAGGAATGGAATGGAATGGAATGGAATCAACCCAAGTAGAATGGAATGGATTGCAATGGAATGGAGTGGAATGGAATGCAAAGAAATCAACCCGAGTAGAATGGATTGGATTGGCATGGAATGGAATGGAATGGAATGGAATGGAATGGAATGGAATGGAATGGAATGGAATGAACCCGAGTAGAAAGGAATTGAATGGAATGGAATGGAATGCAATGGAATGGAATGGAATGGAATGCAATGGAATGGAATGGAATGGAATGGAATGGAATGGAATGGAATGGAATGGAATGGAATGGAATGGAAAGGAGTGGAATGGAAAGGAATGGAATGGAAACCAACCCAAGTAGAACGGAATGGAATGGAATGGAATGGAATGGAATGGAATGGAATGGAATGGAATCAACCCAAGTAGAATGGAATGGATTGCAATGGAATGGAGTGGAATGGAATGCAAAGAAATCAACCCGAGTAGAATGGATTGGATTGGCATGGAATGGAATGGAATGGAATGGAATGGAATGGAATGGAATGGAATGAACCCGAGTAGAATGGAATTGAATGGAATGGAATGGAATGCAATGGAATGGAATGGAATGGAATGCAATGGAATGGAATGGAATGGAATGGAATGGAATGGAATGGAATGGAATGGAATGGAATGGAATGGAAAGGAGTGGAATGGAAAGGAATGGAATGGAAACCAACCCAAGTAGAACGGAATGGAATGGAATGGAATGGAATGGAATGGAATGGAATGGAATGGAATGGAATAGAATGAACCCGACAGGAATGGAATGGAATGGAATGGAAAGAATGGAATGGAACGGAATGGAATGGAGTGGAACGGAATGATCAACCCGAGTAAAATGGAATGGATTGAAATAGAATGGAATGGAGTGGAATAGAATGGAATCGAATGGAATCGAATTAAATCGAAAGGAATGGAACCTAATGGAGTGGAATGGAATGGAATGGAATGGAATGGAAAGGAATGGAATGGAATGGAATGGAATGGAATTCAATGGAATAGAACGGACTGGAATGGAATGGAATGGAATGGAATGGAACCTAAAGGAATCGAATTGGATGGTATGAATTGGAATGGAAGAGAATGGAATCAACCCGAGTGGAACGGAATGGAATGGAATGGAATGGAATGGAATGGAATGGAATGGAATGGAATGGAATGGAATGGAATGGAACGGAATGGAATGGAATGGAATCAACCCGAGTAGAATGGAATGGATTGGAATGGAATGGAATGGAATGGAATGGAATGGAATCGAAAGGAATAGAATGGAATGGAATGGAATGGAATGGAATGGAATGGAATGGAATGGAATGGAATGGAATGGAATTCTATGGAATAGAATGGAATGGAAAGGAATGGAATGGAATGGAATCGAATGGAATGGAATGGAATGGAATGGAATGGAATGGAATGGAATGGAATGGAATGGAATGGAATGGAATGGATTGGAATGGAATGGAGTGGAATGGAATGGAATTGAAAGGAATGGAATGGAATGGAATGGAATGGAATGGAATGTAATGGAATGGAATGGATAGGAATGGAATGGAATGGAATGGAATCAACCCAAGTAGAATGGAATGCATTGCAATGGAATGGAGTGGAATGGAATGCAAAGAAATCAACCCGAGTAGAATGGATTGGATTGGAATGGAATGGAATGGAATGGAATGGAATGGAATGGAATGGAATGGAATGGAATCAACCCGAGAACAACGTAATGGAATGGAATGGAATGGAATGGAATGGAATGATAATCTATGGAATGGAATGGAATGGAATGGAATGGAATGGAAGGGAATAGAATGGAATCAACCCGAGTAGAACGGAATGGAATGGAATGGAATGGAATGGAATGAAATGGAATGGAATGGTATGGAATGGAATCGAATGGAATCGAATGGAATGGAATGGAATCGAATTGAATCGAATGGAATCGAATGGAATGGAATGGAATAAACCCGAGTAGAATGGAATGGAATGGAATGGAATGGAATGGAGTGGAATGGAATGGAATGGAATGGAATGGAATGGAATGGAATTGAAAGGAATGGAATGGAATGGAATGGAATGGAATGGAATGGATAGGAATGGAATGGAATGGAATGGAATCAACCCAAGTAGAATGGAATGGATTGCAATGGAATGGAGTGGAATGGAATGCAAAGAAATCAACCCGAGTAGAATGGATTGGATTGGAATGGAATGGAATGGAATGGAATGGAATGGAATGGAATGGAATGGAATGGAATGAACCCGAGCAGAATGGAATTGAATGGAATGGAATGGAATGCAATGGAATGGAATGGAATGGAATGCAATGGAATGGAATGGAATGGAACGGAATGGAATGGAATGGAATGGAATGGAATGGAAAGGAGTGGAATGGAAAGGAATGGAATGGAAACCAACCCAAGTAGAACGGAATGGAATGGAATGGAATGGAATGGAATGGAATGGAATGGAATGGAATGGAATAGAATGAACCCGACAGGAATGGAATGGAATGGAATGGAAAGAATGGAATGGAACGGAATGGAATGGAGTGGAACGGAATGATCAACCCGAGTAAAATGGAATGGATTGAAATGGAATGGAATGGAGTGGAATGGAATGGAATCGAATGGAATCGAATTAAATCGAATGGAATGGAACCTAATGGAGTGGAATGGAATGGAATGGAAAGGAATGGAATGGAATGGAATGGAATGGAATGGAATTCAATGGAATAGAACGGACTGGAATGGAATGGAATGGAATCGAATGGAATGGAATGGAACCTAAATGAATCGAATTCGATGGTATGGATTGGAATGGAAGAGAATGGAATCAACCCGAGTGGAACGGAATGGAATGGAATGGAATGGAATGGAATGGAATGGAATGGAATGGAATGGAATGGAATGGAACGGAATGGAATGGAATGGAATCAACCCGAGTAGAATGTAATGGATTGGAATGGAATGGAATGGAATGGAATGGAATGGAATGGAATCGAAAGGAATGGAATGGAATGGAATGGAATGGAATGGAATGGAATGGAATGGAATGGAATGGAATGGAATTCAATGGAATAGAATGGAATGGAAAGGAATGGAATGGAATGGAATCGAATGGAATCGAATGGAATGGAATGGAATGGAATGGAATAGAATGGAATGGAATGGATTGGAATGGAATGGAGTGGAATGGAATGGAATTGAAAGGAATGGAATGGAATGGAATGGAATGGAATGGAATGGAATGGAATGGAATGGATAGGAATGGAATGGAATGGAATGGAATCAACCAAAGTAGAATGGAATGGATTGCAATGGAATGGAGTGGAATGGAATGCAAAGAAATCAACCCGAGTAGAATGGATTGGATTGGAATGGAATGGAATGGAATGGAATGGAATGGAATGGAATGGAATGGAATGGAATGGAATCAACCCGAGAACAACGTAATGGAATGGAATGGAATGGAATGGAATGGAATGGAATGGAAATCAATAGAATGGAATGGAATGGAATAGAATGGAATGGAATGGAATGGAATGGAATGGAAGGGAATAGAATGGAATCAACCCGAGTAGAACGGAATGGAATGGAATGGAATGGAATGGAATGAAATGGAATGGAATGGTATGGAATGGAATCGAATGGAATCGAATGGAATGGAATGGAATCGAATTGAATCGAATGGAATCGAATGGAATGGAATGGAATAAACCCGAGTAGAATGGAATGGAATGGAATGGAATGGAATGGAATGGAATGGAATGGAATGGAATGGAATGGAATGGAATGGAATCAACCCGAGTAGAATGGAATTGATTGTAATGGAATGGAATGGAATGGAATTGAATGGAATGGAATGGAGTGGAATGGAATGAAATGGAATGGAATGAATGGAATGGAATCAACCCGAGTAGAATGGAATGGATTGGGTTGGGCTGGAATAGAATGGAATGGAATGGAATCAATCCGAGTAGAATGGAATGGAATGGAATGGAATGGAATTCAATGTAATAGAATGGAATTGAATCAACCCGCATGGAAAAGAATGGAACAAAACTGAAAGGAAAAGAACAAAATAGAACGGAATCAACCCGAGCAGAACGGAACGGGATGGGACGGGACGGGAAGGGACTTGTCGGTTCGCGATGGGACGGAATGGAACAGAACGGAACGGCATGGAATCAACCCGAGTAGAATGGAATGGAATGGAATGGAATGGAATGGAATGGAATGGACTAGAATAGAATGGAATTGAATCAGCCCGCGTGGAACGGAATGGAACGGAACGGAAGGGAACGGAACGGAATGGAATGGAATCACCCCGAATACAACGGCACGGGACGGGGCGGGACGGGATGGGACAGGACGGGACGGGACGGAACGGAACGGAACGGAACTCCATGGAATCAACCCGAGTAGAAGGGAATGGAATGGAATGGAATGGAATGGAATGGAATGGAATGGAATGGAATGGAATGGAATGGAATGGAATGGAATCAACCCGAGTAGAATGGAATGGATTGCAATGGAATGGAATGGAATGGAATGCAATGGAATCGAAAGGAATCGAATGGAATGGAATGGAAGGAATGGAATGGAATGGAATGGAATGGAATGGAATGGAATGGAGTGGAATGGAAAGGAATGGAATGGAAACCAACCCGAGTAGAACGGAATGGAATGGAATGGAATGGAATGGAATGGAATGGAATGGAATGGAATGAACCCGACTGGAATGGAATGGAATGGAATGGAAAGAATGGAATGGAATGGAGTGGAACGGAATGGAATGGAATGGAACGGAGTGATCAACCCGAGTAAAATGGAATGGATTTGAATGGAATGGTATGGAGTGGAATCGAATGGAATCGAATGGAATCGAATGGAATCGAATGGAATGGAATCTAATGGAGTGGAATGGAATGGAATGGAATGGAAAGGAATGGAATGGAATGGAATGGAATTCAATGGAATAGAACGGAATGGAATGGAATAGAATGGAATGGAATGGAATGGAACCTAATGGAATCGAATTGGATGGTATGGATTGGAATGGAACTGAATGGAATCAACCCGAGCGGAACGGAATGGAATGGAATGGAATGGAATGGAATGGAATGGAATGGAATGGATTGGAATGGAATTAACCCGAGAAGAATGGAATGAATAGGAATGGAATGGAATAGAATGGAATGGAATCGAAAGGAATGGAATGGATTGGAATGGATTGGAATGGAATTGAATGGAATGGAATGGAATGGAATCAACCCAAGTAGAATGGAATGGATTGGAATGGAATGGAGTGGAATGGAATGGAAAGAATTCAACCCGAGTAGAATGGATAGGATTGGAATGGAATGGAATGGAATGCAATGGAATGGAATGGAATGGAATGGAATGGAATCAACCTGAGAACAACGTAATGGAATGGAATGGAATGGAATGGAATGGAATGGAATGGAATGGAATGGAATGGAATGGAATGGAGTAGAATGGAATCAACCAGAGTAGAACGGAATGGAATGGAATGGAATGGAATGGAATGGAATGGAATGGAATGGAATGGAATGGAATGGAATGGAATGGAATCGAATGGAATGGAATGGAATGGAATGGAATGGAATGGAATGGAATGGAATGGAAAGGAATGGAATATAACCGAGTAGAATGGAATGGAATGGAATGGATTGGAATGGAATGGAATGGAATGGAATGGAATGGAATGGAATGGAATGGAATGGAATGGAATGGAATTCAATGGAATAGAATGGAATGGAAAGGAACGGAATGGAATGGAATCGAATGGAATGGAATGGAATGGAATGGAATGGAATGGAATGGAATGGAATCAACCCGAGTAGAATGGAATGGATTTGAATGGAATGGAATGGAATGGAATGGAATGGAATGGAATGGAATGGAATGGAATGGAATGGATTCAACCCGAGTATAATGGAATGGATTTGAATGGAATGGAATGGAATGGAATGGAATGGAATGGAATGGAATGGAATGGAATGGAATCAACCCGAGTAGAATGGAATGGATTGGAATGGAATGGAATGGAATGGAATGAAATCGAAAGGATTGGAATGGAATGGAATGGAATGGAATGGAATGGAATGGAATGGAATGGAATCAACCCAAAAACAACGTAATGGAATGGAATGGAATGGAATGGAATGGAATGGAAAGGAATGGAATATAACCGAGTAGAATGGAATGGAATGGAATGGATTGGAATGGAATGGAATGGAATGGAATGGAATGGAATGGAATGGAATGGAATGGAATGGAATGGAATTCAATGGAATAGAATGGAATGGAAAGGAACGGAATGGAATGGAATCGAATGGAATGGAATGGAATGGAATGGAATGGAATGGAATGGAATGGAATCAACCCGAGTAGAATGGAATGGATTTGAATGGAATGGAATGGAATGGAATGGAATGGAATGGAATGGAATGGAATGGAATGGAATGGATTCAACCCGAGTAGAATGGAATGGATTTGAATGGAATGGAATGGAATGGAATGGAATGGAATGGAATGGAATGGAATGGAATGGAATCAACCCGAGTAGAATGGAATGGATTGGAATGGAATGGAATGGAATGGAATGGAATCGAAAGGATTGGAATGGAATGGAATGGAATGGAATGGAATGGAATGGAATGGAATGGAATCAACCCAAAAACAACGTAATGGAATGGAATGGATTGGAATGGAATGGAATGGTATGGAATGGAATTGAATGGAATGGAATGGAATGGAATGGAATGGAATGGAATGGAATCGAATGGAATGGAATGGAATGGAATGGAATGGAATGGAATGGAATGGAATGCAATGGAATGGAATGGAATGGAATGGAATGGAATGGAATGGAATCAACCCGAGTAGAATGGAATGTATTGGAAAGGAATGGAATGGAATAGAATGGAATCCACCCGAGTAGAACGGAATGGAATGGAATGGAATGGAATGGAATGGAATGGAATGGAATGGAATGGAATGGAATTGAATGGACTGGAATGGAATGGAATGGAATGGAATTCAATGGAATAGAACGGAATGGAATGGAATTCAATGGAATGGAATGGAATGGAATGGAATGGAACCGAATGGATTCGAAAGGGATGGTATGGAAAGGAATGGAAGAGAATGGAATCAACCCGAGTGGAACGGAATGGAATGGAATGGAATGGAAATGAATGGAATGGAATGGAATGGAATGGAATGGAATGGAATGGAATGGAATCAACCCGAGTAGAATGGAATGGATTGGAATGGAATGGATTGGAATGGAATGGAATCGAAAGGAATGGAATTGAATGGAATGGAATGGAATGGAATGGAATGGAATTGAATGGAATGTAATGGGATGGAATCAACCCAAGTAGAATGGAATGGATTGGAATGGAATGGAATGGAATGGAATGGAAAGAAATCAACCAGAGTAGAATGGATTGGATTGGAATGGAATGCAATGGAATGGAATAGAAAGGAGTGGAATGGAATGGAATCAACCCGAGAACAACGTATTGGAATGGAATGGAATGGAATGGAATGGAATGGAATGGAATGGAATAGAATGGAATCAACCCGAGTAGAACGCAATGGAATGGAATGGAATGGAATGGAATAGAATGGAATCCACCCGAGTAGAACGGAATGGAATGGAATGGAATGGAATGGAATGGAATCGAATGGAATGGAATGGAATGGAGTGGAGTGTAATGAAATGGAATGGAAATCAACCCGAGTAGAACGGAATGGAAAGGAATGGAATGGAATGGAATGGAATGGAATGGAATGGAAAGGAATGGAGTGGAATGGAATTGAACGGAATGGAATGGAATGGAATGGAATGGAATTGAACTGAATGGAATCGAATGGAATGGAATGGAATGGAATGGAATGGAATGGAATGGAATCAACCCGAGTAGAACGGAATGGAATGGAATGGAATGGAATGGAATAGAACGGAATGGAACGGAATGGAATGGAATGGAATGGAATGGAATGGAATGGAATGGAATCGGAAGGAATGGAATGGAATGGAATGGAATGGAATGGAATGGAATGGAATGGAATGGAATCAACCCGAGTAGAATGGAATGGATTGGAATGGAATGGAATGGAATGGAATCGATTGGAATGGAATGGAATGGAATGGAATGGATTGGAGTGGAATCAACCCGAGTAGAATGAAATGGATTGGAATGGAATGGAATGGAATGGAATGGAATCGAATGGAATAGAATGGAATGGAATCAACCCGAGTAGAACGGAATGGAATGGAATGGAATGGAATGGAATGGAATGGAATGGAATGGAATGGAATGGAATGGAATGGAGTTCAATGGAATGGAATGGAATGGAATGGAATGGAATGAAGTGGAATGGAATCGAATGGAATGGAATGGAATGGAATGGAATAGAATGGAATCAACCCGAGTAGAACGGAATGGAATGGAATGGAATGGAATGGAATGGAATGGAATGGAATGGAATGGAAGGGAATGGAATGGAATGGAATGCAATGGAATGGAATCAACCCAAGTAGAATGGAATTTATTGTAATGGAATGGAATGGAATGGAATGGAATGGAAGGGAATGGAATGTAATCGAATGGAAAGGAATGGAATGGAATGGGATGGAATGGAATGGATTTCAATGGAATGGAATGGAATGGAATGGAATGGAATGGAATGGAATGGAATGGAATGGAATGGAATAGAATGGAATCAACCCGAGTAGAACGGAATGGAATGGAAAGGAATGGAAAGGAATGGAAAGGAAAGGAATGGAATGGAATGGAATAGTATGGAATGGAATCGAATGGAATCGAAAGGAATGGAATGGAATGGAATGAACCCGAGTAGAATGGAATGGAATGGAATGGAATGGAATGCATTGGAATGGAATGGAATGGAATGGATTGGAATGGAATTCAATGGAATAGAATGGAATCGAAGGAATGGAATGGAATTGAATGGAATGGAATCGAATGGAATGGAATGGAATGGAATGGAATGGAATGGAATGAAATGGAATGGAATGGAATGGAATGGAATGGAATGGAATGGAATGGAATGAAATGGAATGGAATGGAATGGAATGGAATCAACCCGGGTTGAATGGAATGGATTTGAATGGAATGGAATCGAATGGAATGGAATGGAATGGAATGGAATGCAATGGAATGGAATGGAATGGAATGGAATGGAATGGATTCAACCCGAGAAGAATGGAATGGATTGTAATGGAATGGAATCGAATGGAATGGAATGGAATAGAATTGAATGGAACGGAATGGAATCAACCCGAGTAGAATGGAATGGATTGGAATGGAATGGAATGGAATGGAATGGAATGGAATGGAATGAACCCGAGTGGAATGGAGTGGAATGCAATGGAATGGAATGGAATGGAATGGATTGGAATGGAAAGGAATGGAATGGAATGGGATGATCAACCCGAGTAGAATGGAATGGATTGGAATGGAATGGAATGGAATGGAATGGAATGGATTGGAATTCAAAGGAATAGAATGGAATGGAATGGAATGGAATGGAATGGAATGGAATGGAATGGAATGGAATTAACCCGAGTAGAACGGAATGGAATGGAATGGAATGGAATGGAATGGAATTGAATGGAATGGAATGGAATGGTATCGAAAGGAATCCAATGGAATGGAATGGAATGAACCCGAGTGGAATGGAGTGGAATGCAATGGAATGGAATGGAATGGAATGGATTGGAATGGAAAGGAATGGAATGGAATGGGATGATCAACCCGAGTAGAATGGAATGGATTGGAATGGAATGGAATGGAATGGAATGGAATGGATTGGAATTCAAAGGAATAGAATGGAATGGAATGGAATGGAATGGAATGGAATGGAATGGAATGGAATGGAATGGAATTAACCCGAGTAGAACGGAATGGAATGGAATGGAATGGAATGGAATGGAATTGAATGGAATGGAATGGAATGGTATCGAAAGGAATCCAATGGAATGGAATGGAATGGAATGGAATGGAATGGAATAGAATAGAATGGAATTGAGTCAACCCGTGTGGAACGGAATGGAACGGAATGGAAAGGAACGGAACGGAATGGAATGGAATCAACCCGAGTACAACGGCACGGGACGGTACGGGACAGGACGGGATGGGACGGGACGGGACGGGACGGGACGGAACGGAACGGAACTCAAGGGAGTCAACCCGAGTAGAAAGGAACGGAATGGAATGGAATGGAATGGAATGGAATGGAATGGAATGGAATGGAATGGAACCAACCCGAGTAGAATGGAATGGATTGGAATGGATTGGAATGGAATGGAATGGAATGGAATGGAATGGAAAGGAATGGAATGGAATGGAATGGAATGGAATGGAATTGAAAAGAATGGAATGGAATGGAATGGAATGAAATCAATCCGAGTAGAATGGAATGGATTGGAATGGAATGGAATGGAATGGAATGGAATGGAATGGAATGGAATGGAATGGAATGGAATGGAATGGAATCAACCCGAGTAGAATGGAATGGATTGGAATGGAATGGAATGGAATGGAATGGAATGGAATGGAATGGAATGGAATGGAATGGAATGGAATGGAATGGAATCAACCCTAGTAGAATGGAATGGATTGGAATGGAATGGAATGGAATGGAATCATCCCGAGTAGAACGGAATGGAATGGAATGGAATTGAAAGGAATGGAATGGAATGGAATCGAACGGAATCGAATGGAATCGTATATAATGGAATGGAATAGAATGGAATCAACCCGAGTATAAACGAATGGAATGGAATGGAATGGAATGGAAAGGAATGGAATGGAATGGAATGGAAAGAATTGAATCGAATGGAAAAGAATGGAATGGAATGGAATGGAATGGAATGGAATGGAATGGAATGGAATGGAAAGGAATGGAATAAAACCGAGTAGAATGGAATGGAATGGAATGGAATGGAATGGAATGGAATGGAATGGAATGGAATGGAATGGAATGGAATGGAATTCAATGGAATAGAATGGAATGGAAAGGAACGGAATGGAATGGAATCGAATGGAATGGAATGGAATGGAATGGAATGGAATGGAATGGAATGGAATCAACCCGAGTAGAATGGAATGGATTTGAATGGAATGGAATGGAATGGAATGGAATGGAATGGAATGGAATGGAATGGAATGGATTCAACCCGAGTAGAATGGAATGGATTTGAATGGAATGGAATGGAATGGAATGGAATGGAATGGAATGGAATGGAATGGAATCAACCCGAGTAGAATGGAATGGATTGGAATGGAATGGAATGGAATGGAATGGAATCGAAAGGATTGGAATGGAATGGAATGGAATGGAATGGAATGGAATGGAATGGAATCAACCCAAAAACAACGTAATGGAATGGAATGGATTGGAATGGAATGGAATGGTATGGAATGGAATTGAATGGAATGGAATGGAATGGAATGGAATGGAATGGAATGGAATGGAATGGAATGGAATGGAATGGAATGGAATGGAATGGAATGGAATGGAATGGAATGGAATGGAATGGAATGGAATCAACCCGAGTAGAATGGAATGGATTGGAAAGGAATGGAATGGAATAGAATGGAATCCACCCGAGTAGAACGGAATGGAATGGAATGGAATGGAATGGAATGGAATGGAATTGAATGGACTGGAATGGAATGGAATGGAATGGAATTCAATGGAATAGAACGGAATGGAATGGAATTCAATGGAATGGAATGGAATGGAATGGAATGGAACCGAATGGATTCGAATGGGATGGTATGGAAAGGAATGGAAGAGAATGGAATCAACCCGAGTGGAACGGAATGGAATGGAATGGAATGGAAATGAATGGAATGGAATGGAATGGAATGGAATGGAATGGAATGGAATGGAATCAACCCGAGTAGAATGGAATGGATTGGAATGGAATGGATTGGAATGGAATGGAATCGAAAGGAATGGAATGGAATGGAATGGAATGGAATGGAATGGAATGGAATTGAATGGAATGTAATGGGATGGAATCAACCCAAGTAGAATGGAATGGATTGGAATGGAATGGAATGGAATGGAATGGAAAGAAATCAACCAGAGTAGAATGGATTGGATTGGAATGGAATGGAATGGAATGGAATAGAAAGGAATGGAATGGAATGGAATCAACCCGAGAACAACGTATTGGAATGGAATGGAATGGAATGGAATGGAATGGAATGGAATGGAATGGAATGGAATAGAATGGAATCAACCCGAGTAGAACGGAATGGAATGGAATGGAATGGAATGGAATAGAATGGAATCAACCCGAGTAGAACGGAATGGAATGGAATGGAATGGAATGGAATGGAATGGAATGGAATGGAATCAACCCGAGTAGAATGGAATGGATTGGAATGGAATGGAATGGAATGGAATGAAATCGAAAGGATTGGAATGGAATGGAATGGAATGGAATGGAATGGAATGGAATGGAATGGAATCAACCCAAAAACAACGTAATGGAATGGAATGGAATGGAATGGAATGGAATGGAAAGGAATGGAATATAACCGAGTAGAATGGAATGGAATGGAATGGATTGGAATGGAATGGAATGGAATGGAATGGAATGGAATGGAATGGAATGGAATGGAATGGAATGGAATTCAATGGAATAGAATGGAATGGAAAGGAACGGAATGGAATGGAATCGAATGGAATGGAATGGAATGGAATGGAATGGAATGGAATGGAATGGAATCAACCCGAGTAGAATGGAATGGATTTGAATGGAATGGAATGGAATGGAATGGAATGGAATGGAATGGAATGGAATGGAATGGAATGGATTCAACCCGAGTAGAATGGAATGGATTTGAATGGAATGGAATGGAATGGAATGGAATGGAATGGAATGGAATGGAATGGAATGGAATCAACCCGAGTAGAATGGAATGGATTGGAATGGAATGGAATGGAATGGAATGGAATCGAAAGGATTGGAATGGAATGGAATGGAATGGAATGGAATGGAATGGAATGGAATGGAATCAACCCAAAAACAACGTAATGGAATGGAATGGATTGGAATGGAATGGAATGGTATGGAATGGAATTGAATGGAATGGAATGGAATGGAATGGAATGGAATGGAATGGAATCGAATGGAATGGAATGGAATGGAATGGAATGGAATGGAATGGAATGGAATGCAATGGAATGGAATGGAATGGAATGGAATGGAATGGAATGGAATCAACCCGAGTAGAATGGAATGTATTGGAAAGGAATGGAATGGAATAGAATGGAATCCACCCGAGTAGAACGGAATGGAATGGAATGGAATGGAATGGAATGGAATGGAATGGAATGGAATTGAATGGACTGGAATGGAATGGAATGGAATGGAATTCAATGGAATAGAACGGAATGGAATGGAATTCAATGGAATGGAATGGAATGGAATGGAATGGAACCGAATGGATTCGAAAGGGATGGTATGGAAAGGAATGGAAGAGAATGGAATCAACCCGAGTGGAACGGAATGGAATGGAATGGAATGGAAATGAATGGAATGGAATGGAATGGAATGGAATGGAATGGAATGGAATGGAATCAACCCGAGTAGAATGGAATGGATTGGAATGGAATGGATTGGAATGGAATGGAATCGAAAGGAATGGAATTGAATGGAATGGAATGGAATGGAATGGAATGGAATTGAATGGAATGTAATGGGATGGAATCAACCCAAGTAGAATGGAATGGATTGGAATGGAATGGAATGGAATGGAATGGAAAGAAATCAACCAGAGTAGAATGGATTGGATTGGAATGGAATGCAATGGAATGGAATAGAAAGGAGTGGAATGGAATGGAATCAACCCGAGAACAACGTATTGGAATGGAATGGAATGGAATGGAATGGAATGGAATGGAATGGAATAGAATGGAATCAACCCGAGTAGAACGCAATGGAATGGAATGGAATGGAATGGAATAGAATGGAATCCACCCGAGTAGAACGGAATGGAATGGAATGGAATGGAATGGAATGGAATCGAATGGAATGGAATGGAATGGAGTGGAGTGTAATGAAATGGAATGGAAATCAACCCGAGTAGAACGGAATGGAAAGGAATGGAATGGAATGGAATGGAATGGAATGGAATGGAAAGGAATGGAGTGGAATGGAATTGAACGGAATGGAATGGAATGGAATGGAATGGAATTGAACTGAATGGAATCGAATGGAATGGAATGGAATGGAATGGAATGGAATGGAATGGAATCAACCCGAGTAGAACGGAATGGAATGGAATGGAATGGAATGGAATAGAACGGAATGGAACGGAATGGAATGGAATGGAATGGAATGGAATGGAATGGAATGGAATCGGAAGGAATGGAATGGAATGGAATGGAATGGAATGGAATGGAATGGAATGGAATGGAATCAACCCGAGTAGAATGGAATGGATTGGAATGGAATGGAATGGAATGGAATCGATTGGAATGGAATGGAATGGAATGGAATGGATTGGAGTGGAATCAACCCGAGTAGAATGAAATGGATTGGAATGGAATGGAATGGAATGGAATGGAATCGAATGGAATAGAATGGAATGGAATCAACCCGAGTAGAACGGAATGGAATGGAATGGAATGGAATGGAATGGAATGGAATGGAATGGAATGGAATGGAATGGAATGGAATGGAATGGAATGGAATGGAGTTCAATGGAATGGAATGGAATGGAATGGAATGGAATGAAGTGGAATGGAATCGAATGGAATGGAATGGAATGGAATGGAATAGAATGGAATCAACCCGAGTAGAACGGAATGGAATGGAATGGAATGGAATGGAATGGAATGGAATGGAATGGAATGGAAGGGAATGGAATGGAATGGAATGCAATGGAATGGAATCAACCCAAGTAGAATGGAATTTATTGTAATGGAATGGAATGGAATGGAATGGAATGGAAGGGAATGGAATGTAATCGAATGGAAAGGAATGGAATGGAATGGGATGGAATGGAATGGATTTCAATGGAATGGAATGGAATGGAATGGAATGGAATGGAATGGAATGGAATGGAATGGAATGGAATAGAATGGAATCAACCCGAGTAGAACGGAATGGAATGGAAAGGAATGGAAAGGAATGGAAAGGAAAGGAATGGAATGGAATGGAATAGTATGGAATGGAATCGAATGGAATCGAAAGGAATGGAATGGAATGGAATGAACCCGAGTAGAATGGAATGGAATGGAATGGAATGGAATGCATTGGAATGGAATGGAATGGAATGGATTGGAATGGAATTCAATGGAATAGAATGGAATCGAAGGAATGGAATGGAATTGAATGGAATGGAATCGAATGGAATGGAATGGAATGGAATGGAATGGAATGGAATGAAATGGAATGGAATGGAATGGAATGGAATGGAATGGAATGGAATGGAATGAAATGGAATGGAATGGAATGGAATGGAATCAACCCGGGTTGAATGGAATGGATTTGAATGGAATGGAATCGAATGGAATGGAATGGAATGGAATGGAATGCAATGGAATGGAATGGAATGGAATGGAATGGAATGGATTCAACCCGAGAAGAATGGAATGGATTGTAATGGAATGGAATCGAATGGAATGGAATGGAATAGAATTGAATGGAACGGAATGGAATCAACCCGAGTAGAATGGAATGGATTGGAATGGAATGGAATGGAATGGAATGGAATGGAATGGAATGAACCCGAGTGGAATGGAGTGGAATGCAATGGAATGGAATGGAATGGAATGGATTGGAATGGAAAGGAATGGAATGGAATGGGATGATCAACCCGAGTAGAATGGAATGGATTGGAATGGAATGGAATGGAATGGAATGGAATGGATTGGAATTCAAAGGAATAGAATGGAATGGAATGGAATGGAATGGAATGGAATGGAATGGAATGGAATGGAATTAACCCGAGTAGAACGGAATGGAATGGAATGGAATGGAATGGAATGGAATTGAATGGAATGGAATGGAATGGTATCGAAAGGAATCCAATGGAATGGAATGGAATGGAATGGAATGGAATGGAATAGAATAGAATGGAATTGAGTCAACCCGTGTGGAACGGAATGGAACGGAATGGAAAGGAACGGAACGGAATGGAATGGAATCAACCCGAGTACAACGGCACGGGACGGTACGGGACAGGACGGGATGGGACGGGACGGGACGGGACGGGACGGAACGGAACGGAACTCAAGGGAGTCAACCCGAGTAGAAAGGAACGGAATGGAATGGAATGGAATGGAATGGAATGGAATGGAATGGAATGGAATGGAACCAACCCGAGTAGAATGGAATGGATTGGAATGGATTGGAATGGAATGGAATGGAATGGAATGGAATGGAAAGGAATGGAATGGAATGGAATGGAATGGAATGGAATTGAAAAGAATGGAATGGAATGGAATGGAATGAAATCAATCCGAGTAGAATGGAATGGATTGGAATGGAATGGAATGGAATGGAATGGAATGGAATGGAATGGAATGGAATGGAATGGAATGGAATGGAATCAACCCGAGTAGAATGGAATGGATTGGAATGGAATGGAATGGAATGGAATGGAATGGAATGGAATGGAATGGAATGGAATGGAATGGAATGGAATGGAATCAACCCTAGTAGAATGGAATGGATTGGAATGGAATGGAATGGAATGGAATCATCCCGAGTAGAACGGAATGGAATGGAATGGAATTGAAAGGAATGGAATGGAATGGAATCGAACGGAATCGAATGGAATCGTATATAATGGAATGGAATAGAATGGAATCAACCCGAGTATAAACGAATGGAATGGAATGGAATGGAATGGAAAGGAATGGAATGGAATGGAATGGAAAGAATTGAATCGAATGGAAAAGAATGGAATGGAATGGAATGGAATGGAATGGAATGGAATGGAATGGAATGGAAAGGAATGGAATAAAACCGAGTAGAATGGAATGGAATGGAATGGAATGGAATGGAATGGAATGGAATGGAATGGAATGGAATGGAATGGAATGGAATTCAATGGAATAGAATGGAATGGAAAGGAACGGAATGGAATGGAATCGAATGGAATGGAATGGAATGGAATGGAATGGAATGGAATGGAATGGAATCAACCCGAGTAGAATGGAATGGATTTGAATGGAATGGAATGGAATGGAATGGAATGGAATGGAATGGAATGGAATGGAATGGATTCAACCCGAGTAGAATGGAATGGATTTGAATGGAATGGAATGGAATGGAATGGAATGGAATGGAATGGAATGGAATGGAATCAACCCGAGTAGAATGGAATGGATTGGAATGGAATGGAATGGAATGGAATGGAATCGAAAGGATTGGAATGGAATGGAATGGAATGGAATGGAATGGAATGGAATGGAATCAACCCAAAAACAACGTAATGGAATGGAATGGATTGGAATGGAATGGAATGGTATGGAATGGAATTGAATGGAATGGAATGGAATGGAATGGAATGGAATGGAATGGAATGGAATGGAATGGAATGGAATGGAATGGAATGGAATGGAATGGAATGGAATGGAATGGAATGGAATGGAATCAACCCGAGTAGAATGGAATGGATTGGAAAGGAATGGAATGGAATAGAATGGAATCCACCCGAGTAGAACGGAATGGAATGGAATGGAATGGAATGGAATTGAATGGACTGGAATGGAATGGAATGGAATGGAATTCAATGGAATAGAACGGAATGGAATGGAATTCAATGGAATGGAATGGAATGGAATGGAATGGAACCGAATGGATTCGAATGGGATGGTATGGAAAGGAATGGAAGAGAATGGAATCAACCCGAGTGGAACGGAATGGAATGGAATGGAATGGAAATGAATGGAATGGAATGGAATGGAATGGAATGGAATGGAATGGAATGGAATCAACCCGAGTAGAATGGAATGGATTGGAATGGAATGGATTGGAATGGAATGGAATCGAAAGGAATGGAATGGAATGGAATGGAATGGAATGGAATGGAATGGAATTGAATGGAATGTAATGGGATGGAATCAACCCAAGTAGAATGGAATGGATTGGAATGGAATGGAATGGAATGGAATGGAAAGAAATCAACCAGAGTAGAATGGATTGGATTGGAATGGAATGGAATGGAATGGAATAGAAAGGAATGGAATGGAATGGAATCAACCCGAGAACAACGTATTGGAATGGAATGGAATGGAATGGAATGGAATGGAATGGAATGGAATGGAATGGAATGGAATAGAATGGAATCAACCCGAGTAGAACGGAATGGAATGGAATGGAATGGAATGGAATAGAATGGAATCAACCCGAGTAGAACGGAATGGAATGGAATGGAATGGAATGGAATGGAATCGAATGGAATGGAATGGAATGGAGTGGAGTGTAATGAAATGGAATGGAAATCAACCCGAGTAGAACGGAATGGAAAGGAATGGAATGGAATGGAATGGAATGGAATGGAAAGGAATGGAGTGGAATGGAATTGAACGGAATGGAATGGAATGGAATGGAATGGAATGGAATTGAACTGAATGGAATCGAATGGAATGGAATGGAATGGAATGGAATGGAATGGAATGGAATGGAATCAACCCGAGTAGAACGGAATGGAATGGAATGGAATGGAATGGAATAGAACGGAATGGAACGGAATGGAATGGAATGGAATGGAATGGAATGGAATGGAATCGGAAGGAATCGAATGGAATGGAATGGAATGGAATGGAATGGAATGGAATGGAATGGAATGGAATCAACCCGAGTAGAATGGAATGGATTGGAATGGAATGGAATGGAATGGAATCGATTGGAATGGAATGGAATGGAATGGAATGGATTGGAGTGGAATCAACCCGAGTAGAATGAAATGGATTGGAATGGAATGGAATGGAATGGAATGGAATCGAATGGAATAGAATGGAATGGAATCAACCCGAGTAGAACGGAATGGAATGGAATGGAATGGAATGGAATGGAATGGAATGGAATGGAATGGAATGGAATGGAATGGAATGGAATGGAATGGAATGGAGTTCAATGGAATGGAATGGAATGGAATGGAATGGAATGAAATGGAATGGAATCGAATGGAATGGAATGGCATGGAATGGAATAGAATGGAATCAACCCGAGTAGAACGGAATGGAATGGAATGGAATGGAATGGAATGGAATGGAATGGAATGGAATGGAAGGGAATGGAATGGAATGGAATGCAATGGAATGGAATCAACCCAAGTAGAATGGAATTTATTGGAATGGAATGGAATGGAATGGAATGGAATGGAAGGGAATGGAATGTAATCGAATGGAAAGGAATGGAATGGAATGGGATGGAATGGAATGGATTTCAATGGAATGGAATGGAATGGAATGGAATGGAATGGAATGGAATGGAATGGAATGGAATAGAATGGAATCAACCCGAGTAGAACGGAATGGAATGGAAAGGAATGGAAAGGAATGGAAAGGAAAGGAATGGAATGGAATGGAATAGTATGGAATGGAATCGAATGGAATCGAAAGGAATGGAATGGAATGGAATGAACCCGAGTAGAATGGAATGGAATGGAATGGAATGGAATGCATTGGAATGGAATGGAATGGAATGGATTGGAATGGAATTCAATGGAATAGAATGGAATCGAAGGAATGGAATGGAATGGAATGGAATGGAATGGAATGAAATGGAATGGAATGGAATGGAATGGAATGGAATGGAATGGAATGGAATGGAATGGAATGGAATGGAATGGAATGGAATGGAATGAAATGGAATGGAATGGAATGGAATGGAATCAACCCGGGTTGAATGGAATGGATTTGAATGGAATGGAATCAAATGGAATGGAATGGAATGGAATGGAATGCAATGGAATGGAATGGAATGGAATGGAATGGAATGGAATCAACCCGAGAAGAATGGAATGGATTGTAATGGAATGGAATCGAATGGAATGGAATGGAATAGAATTGAATGGAACGGAATGGAATCAACCCGAGTAGAATGGAATGGATTGGAATGGAATGGAATGGAATGGAATGGAATGGAATGGAATGAACCCGAGTGGAATGGAGTGGAATGCAATGGAATGGAATGGAATGGAATGGATTGGAATGGAAAGGAATGGAATGGAATGGGATGATCAACCCGAGTAGAATGGAATGGATTGGAATGGAATGGAATGGAATGGAATGGAATGGATTGGAATTCAAAGGAATAGAATGGAATGGAATGGAATGGAATGGAATGGAATGGAATGGAATGGAATGGAATTAACCCGAGTAGAACGGAATGGAATGGAATGGAATGGAATGGAATGGATTTGAATGGAATGGAATGGAATGGTATCGAAAGGAATCCAATGGAATGGAATGGAATGGAATGGAATGGAATGGAATAGAATAGAATGGAATTGAGTCAACCCGTGTGGAACGGAATGGAACGGAATGGAAAGGAACGGAACGGAATGGAATGGAATCAACCCGAGTACAACGGCACGGGACGGTACGGGACGGGACGGGATGGGACGGGACGGGACGGGACGGGACGGAACGGAACGGAACTCAAGGGAGTCAACCCGAGAAGAAAGGAACGGAATGGAATGGAATGGAATGGAATGGAATGGAATGGAATGGAATGGAATGGAACCAACCCGAGTAGAATGGAATGGATTGGAATGGATTGGAATGGAATGGAATGGAATGGAATGGAATGGAAAGGAATGGAATGGAATGGAATGGAATGGAATTGAAAAGAATGGAATGGAATGGAATGGAATGAAATCAACCCGAGTAGAATGGAATGGATTGGAATGGAATGGAATGGAATGGAATGGAATGGAATGGAATGGAATGGAATGGAATCAACCCGAGTAGAATGGAATGGATTGGAATGGAATGGAATGGAATGGAATGGAATGGAATGGAATGGAATGGAATGGAATGGAATGGAATGGAATGGAATCAACCCTAGTAGAATGGAATGGATTGGAATGGAATGGAATGGAATGGAATCATCCCGAGTAGAACGGAATGGAATGGAATGGAATTGAAAGGAATGGAATGGAATGGAATCGAACGGAATCGAATGGAATCGTATATAATGGAATGGAATAGAATGGAATCAACCAGAGTATAAACGAATGGAATGGAATGGAATGGAATGGAATGGAATGGAAAGGAATGGAATGGAATGGAATGGAAAGAATTGAATCGAATGGAAAAGAATGGAATGGAATGGAATGGAATGGAATGGAATGGAATGGAATGGAATGGAATGGAATGGAATGGAATGGAATCAACCCGAGTAGAATGGAATGGATTGGAATGGAATGGAATGGAATGGAATCAACTCGAGTAGAACGGAATAGAATGGAATGGAATGGAATGGAATGGAATGGAATGGAATGGAATGGAATGGAATCGAGTCAAATGGAATCCAATGGAATGGAATGGAATGGAATGGAATAGAATAGAATGGAATTGAATCAACCCGTGTGGAACAGAATGGAACGGAATGGAAAGGAACGGAAAGGTATGGAATGTAATCAACCCGAGTACAACGACACGCGATGGGACGGGACGGGACGGGATGGGACGGGACGGGATGGGACGGGACGGAACGGAACGGAACTCAATGGAGTCAACCCGAGTAGAAAGGAACGGAATGGAATGGAATGGAATGGAATGGAATGGAATGGAATGGAATGGAATGGAATGGAATGGAATGGAATCAACCCGAGTAGAATGGAATGGATTGGAATGGAATGGAATGGAATGGAATGGAATGGAATGGAATAGAATTGAATGGAATGGAATGGAATCAACCCGAGTAGAATGGAATGGATTGGAATGGAATGGAATGGAATGGAATGGAATGGAATGGAATGGAATGGAAAGGAATGGAATCAACCCGAGTAGAATGGAATGGATTGGAATGGACTGGAATGGAATGGAATGGAATGGAAACAACCCGAGTAGAATGGAATGGATTGGAATGGTATGGAATGGAATGGAATGGAATGGAATGGAATGGAATGGAATGGAATCAACACGAGTAGAATGGAATGGATTGGAATGGAATGGAATCGAATGGAATCGAACGGAATGGAATGGAATGAAATGGAATTGAATGGAATGGAATGGAATCAACCCGAGTAAAATGGAATGGAATGGAATGGAATGGAATGGAATGGAATGGAATGGAATGGAATGGAATCGAATGGAATGGAATTTAATGGAATGGAATGGAATGGAATCGAATGGAATCGAATGGAATCGAATGGAATGGAATGGAATAGAATGGTATCAACCAGAGTAGAAGCGAATGGAATGGAATGGTATGGAAAGGAATGGAATGGAATGGAATGGAATGGAATGGAATGGAATGGAATCAACCAGAGTAGAATGGAATGGATTGGAATGGACTGGAATGGAATGGAATGGAATGGAATGGAATGGAATGGAATGGAATGGAATGGAATGGAATGGAATGGAATCAACCCGAGTAGAATGGAATGGATTGGAATGTAATGGAATGGAATGGAATCAAATGGAATGGAATGGAATGGAATGGAATGGAATGGAATGGAATGGAATGGAATGGAATGGAGTGGAATGGAATGGAATGAAATCAACCCGAGTAGAACCGAATGGAATGGAATGGAATGGAATGGAATGGAATGGAATGCAATTTAATGGAATGGAATGGAATGGAATGCAATGGAATGGAATGCAATGGAATGGAATCGAATGGAATGGAATGGAATTGAATGGAATCAACCCGAGTAGAACGGAATGGAATGGAATGGAATGGAATGGAATGGAATGGAATGGAATGGAATGGAATGGAATGGAATCTATCGGAATGGAATGGAATGGAATGGAATGGAATGGAACGGAATCGAATGGAATGGAATGGAATGGAATGGAACGGAATGGAATGGAATGGAATGGAATGGAATGGAATGGAATCAACCCGAGTTTAATGGAATGGATTGGAATGGAATGGAGTTGAATGGAATGGAATGGAATGGAATCAATCCGAGTAGAATGGAATGGAATGGAATGGAATGGAATGGAATTCAATGTAATAGAATGGAATTGAATCAACCCGCGTGGAACGGGATGGAACGGAACGGAAAGGAACGGAACGGAATGGAACGGAATCAACCCGAGCAGAACGGAACGGGATGGGACGGGACAGGACGGAACGGGACGGGTCGAGATGGGACGGAATGGAACGGAACGGAACAGCATAGAGTCAACCCGAGTGGAATGGAATGGAATGGAGTGGAATGGAATGGAATGGAATGGAATGGAATGGAATGGAATAGAATAGAATGGAATTGAATCAACTCGTGTGGAAGGGAAAGGAACGGAACGGAAAGGAACGGAACTGAATGGAATGGAATCAAGCCGAGTACAATGGCACGGGACGGGACGGGACGGGACGGGATGGGAAGGGATGGGACGGGACGGAACGGAACGGAACGGAACGCAATGGACTCAACTCGAGCAGACAGGAACGGAATGGAATGGAATGGAATAAAATCAACCCGAGTAGAATGGAATGGATTGGAATGGAATGGAATGAAATCGAATGGAATGGAACGGAACGGAATGGAATGGAATGGAATGGAATCTACCCGAGTAGAATGGAATGGATTGGAATGGAATGGAATGGAATGGAATGGAATGGAATGGAATGGAATTAACCCGAGTAGAACGGAATGCAAAGGAATGGAATGGAATGGAATGGAATGGAATGGAATGGAATGGAATGGAATCGAATGGAATCCAATGGAATGGAATGGAATGGAATGGAATGGAATGGAATGGAATGGAATAGAATAGAATGGAACAGAATCAACCCGTGTGGAACGGAATGGAACGGAATGGAAAGGAACGGAACGCAATGGAATGGAATCAACCCGAGTACAACGGCACGGGACGGTACGGGACGGGACAGGATGGGACGGGATGGGACGGGACGGAACGGAACGGAACTCAAGGGAGTCAACCCGAGTAGAAAGGAACGGAATGGAATGGAATGGAATGGAATCAACCCGAGTAGAATGGAATGGACTGGAATGGAATGGAATGGAATGGAATGGAATGCAATGGAATGGATTGGAATGGAATGGAATGGAATGGAAAAGAATGGAACGGAATGGAATGAAATCAACCCGAGAAGAATGGAATGGATAGGAATGGAATGGAATGGAATGGAATGGAATGGAATTGATTGGAATCAACACGAGTAGAATGGAATGGATTGGAATGGAATGGAATGGAATGGAATGGAATGGAATGGAATGGAATGGATTGGAATGGAATGGAATGGAATGGAAAAGAATGGAATGGAATGGAATGAAATCAACCTGAGTAGAATGGAATGGAATGGAATGGAATGGAATCGAATGGAATGGAATGGAATGGAATGGAATGGAATGGAGTGGAATGGAATGGAATGAAATCAACCCGAGTAGAACCGAATGGAATGGAATGGAATGGAATGGAATGGAATGGAATGCAATTTAATGGAATGGAATGGAATGGAATGCAATGGAATGGAATCGAATGGAATGGAATGGAATTGAATGGAATCAACCCGTGTAGAACGGAATGGAATGGAATTGAATGGAATGGAATGGAATGGAATGGAATGGAATGGAATGGAATGGAATGGAACGGAATCGAATGGAATGGAATGGAATGGAATGGAACGGAATGGAATGGAATGGAATGGAATGGAATGGAATGGAATCAACCCGAGTTTAATGGAATGGATTGGAATGGAATGGAGTTGAATGGAATGGAATGGAATGGAATCAATCCGAGTAGAATGGAATGGAATGGAATGGAATGGAATTCAATGTAATAGAATGGAATTGAATCAACCCGCGTGGAACGGGATGGAACGGAACGGAAAGGAACGGAACAGAATGGAACGGAATCAACCCGAGCAGAACGGAACGGGATGGGACGGGACAGGACGGAACGGGACGGGTCGAGATGGGACGGAATGGAACGGAACGGAACAGCATAGAGTCAACCCGAGTGGAATGGAATGGAATGGAATGGAATGGAATGGAATGGAATGGAATGGAATGGAATGGAATGGAATAGAATAGAATGGAATTGAATCAACTCGTGTGGAAGGGAAAGGAACGGAACGGAAAGGAACGGAACTGAATGGAATGGAATCAAGCCGAGTACAATGGCACGGGACGGGACGGGACGGGACGGGATGGGAAGGGACGGGACGGGACGGAACGGAACGGAACGGAACGCAATGGACTCAACCCGAGCAGACAGGAACGGAATGGAATGGAATGGAATAAAATCAACCCGAGTAGAATGGAATGGATTGGAATGGAATGGAATGAAATCGAATGGAATGGAACGGAACGGAATGGAATGGAATGGAATGGAATCTACCCGAGTAGAATGGAATGGATTGGAATGGAATGGAATGGAATGGAATGGAATGGAATGGAATGGAATTAACCCGAGTAGAACGGAATGCAAAGGAATGGAATGGAATGGAATGGAATGGAATGGAATGGAATCGAATGGAATCCAATGGAATGGAATGGAATGGAATGGAATGGAATGGAATGGAATAGAATAGAATGGAACAGAATCAACCCGTGTGGAACGGAATGGAACGGAATGGAAAGGAACGGAACGGAATGGAATGGAATCAACCCGAGTACAACGGCACGGGACGGTACGGGACGGGACAGGATGGGACGGGATGGGACGGGACGGAACGGAACGGAACTCAAGGGAGTCAACCCGAGTAGAAAGGAACGGAATGGAATGGAATGGAATGGAATCAACCCGAGTAGAATGGAATGGACTGGAATGGAATGGAATGGAATGGAATGGAATGCAATGGAATGGATTGGAATGGAATGGAATGGAATGGAAAAGAATGGAACGGAATGGAATGAAATCAACCCGAGAAGAATGGAATGGATAGGAATGGAATGGAATGGAATGGAATGGAATTGATTGGAATCAACACGAGTAGAATGGAATGGATTGGAATGGAATGGAATGGAATGGAATGGAATGGAATGGAATGGAATGGAATGGATTGGAATGGAATGGAATGGAATGGAAAAGAATGGAATGGAATGGAATGAAATCAACCTGAGTAGAATGGAATGGAATGGAATGGAATGGAATCGAATGGAATGGAAAGGAATGGAATGGAATCAACCCGAGTAGAACGGAATGGAATGGAATGGAATGAAATGGAATGAAATGGAATGGAAAGGAATGGAATGGAATGGAATGGAATGGAAAGAATGGAATGGAATGGAATGCAACGGAATGGAATGGAATGGAATGGAATGATCAACCCAAGTAGAATGGAATGGATTGGAATAGAATGGAATGGCGTGGAATGGAATGGAATCGAATGGAATCGAACGGAATCGAATGGAATGGAATCTAATGGAGTGGAATGGAATGGAATGGAATGGAATGGAATGGAATGGAATCGAAAGGAATGGAATGGAATGGAAGGGAATGGAATGGAATGGAATGCAATGGAATGGAATCAACCCAAGTAGAATGGAATGGATTGCAATGGAATGGAATGGAATGGAATGGAATGGAATGGAAGGGAATGGAATGGAATCGAATGGAATGGAATGGAATGGAATGGAATGGAATCGAATGGAATGGAATGGAATCAACCCGAGAAGAACGTAGTGGAATGGAATGGAATGGAATGGAATGGAATGGAATGGATTTCAATGGAATGGAATGGAATGGAATGGAATGGAATGGAATGGAATTCAACTGAATGGAATCGAATGGAATGGAATGGAATGGAATGGAATGGAATGGAATGGAATGGAATGGAATGGAGTGGAATGGAATCAACCCGAGTAGAAAGGAATGGAATGGAATGGAATGGAATGGAATGGAATGGAATGGAATGGAATCGGATGGAATCGAATGGAATCGAAGGGAATGGAATGGAATGGAATGGAATGGAATGGAATGGAATCGAATCGAATGGAATCGAATGGAATGGAATGGAATGGAAAGGAATGGAATGGAATGGAATGGAATGGAATGGAATCAACCCGAGTAGAATGAAATGGATTGGAATGGAATGGAATGGAATGGAATGGAATGGAATGGAATCGAATGGAATGGAATGGAATGGAATGGATTGGAATGGAATGGAAAGGAATGGAATCAACCCGAGTAGAACGGAATGGAATGGAATGGAATGGAATGGAGTGGAATGGAATGGAATGGAATGGAATGGAATGGACTGGAATGGAATAGAATGGAATGAAAACTAGTAGAACGGAATGGAATGGAATGGAATGGAATGGAATGGAATCGAATGGAATGGAATGGATTGGAATCGAATGGAATGGAATGGAATGGAATGGAATGGAATGGAACGGAAAGGAATGCAATTGGATGGAATGATCAACCCGAGGAGAATGGAATGGATTGGAATGGAATGGAATGGAATGAAATCGAATGGAATGGAATGGAATGGAATGGAATGGAATGGAATGGAATGGAATGGAATGGAATGGAATTCAATGGAATAGAATGGAATGGAATGGAATGGAATGGAATGGAATGGAATGGAAAGGAATGGAATTGAATGGAATCAAATGCAATGGAATGGAATAGAATGGACTCAGCCCGAGTAGAACGGAATGGAATGGAATGCAATGGAATGGAATGGAATGGAATGGAATAGAATAGAATGGAATTGAATCAACCCGCGTGGAACGGAATGGAACGGAAGGGAAAGGAACGGAACGGAATGGAATGGAATAAACCCGAGTACAATGGCACGGGACGGGACGGGACGGGACGGGACAGGACGGGACGGGACGGAACGGAACGGAACGGAACTCAATGGAATTAACCCGAGTAGAATGGAATGGAATGGAATGGAATGGAATGGAATGGAATGGAATGGAATGGAATGGAATGGAATGGAATGGAATGGAATGGAATGGAATGGAATGGAATGGAATGGAATGGAATGGAATGGAATGGAGTGGAATGGAAAGGAATGGAATGGAAATCAACCAGAGTAGAACGGAATGGAATGGAATGGAATGGAATGGAATGGAATGGAATGGAATGAACCCGACTGGAATGGAATGGAACGGAATGGAAAGAATGGAATGGAATGGAATGGTACGGAATGGAATGGAATGATCAACACCAGTAGAATGGAGTGGATTGGAGTGGAATGGAATGGAGTGGAATGGAATGCAATCGAATGGAATCGAATGGAATCGAATGGAATGGAATCTAATGGAGTGGAATGGAATGGAATTGAATGGAATGGAATGGAATGGAATGGAATGGAATGGAATTCAATGGAATAGAACGGAATGGAATGGAATGGAATGGAATGGAATGGAATGGAATGGAATGGAATGGAATGGAACCGAATGGAATCGAATGGGATGGTATGGAATGAAATGGAAGAGAATGGAATCAACCCGAGTGGAACGGAATGGAATGGAATGGAATGGAATGGAATGGAATGGAATGGAATGGAATGGAATGGAATCAACCCGAGTACAATGGAATGGATTGGAATGGAATGGAATGGAATGGAATGGAATCGAAAGGAATGCAATGGAATGGAATGGAATGGAAGGGAATTGAATGGAATGGAATGGAATGGAATCAACCCAAGTAGAATGGAATGGATTGGAAAGGAATGGAATGGAATAGAATGGAAAGAAATCAACCGGAGTAGAATGGATTGGATTGGAATGGAATGGAATGTAATGGAATAGAAAGGAATGGAATGGAATGGAATCAACTGGAATGGAATAGAATAGAAAGGAATGGAATGGAATGGAATCAACCTGAGAACAACGTAATGGAAAGGAATGGAATGGAATGGAATGGAATGGAATGGAATGGAATAGAATGGAATCAACCCGAGTAGAACGGAATGGAATGGAATGGAATGGAATGGAATGGAATCAACCCGAGTAGAATGGAATGGATTGGACTGGAATGGAATGGAATGGAATGGAATGGAATGGAATGGAATGGAATGGAATGGAAAGGAATCAACCCGAGTAGAATGGAATGGATTGGAATGGAATGGAATGGAATGGAATGGAATGGAATGGAATGGAATGGATTAGAATGGAATCGAATGGAATCAACCCGAGTAGAACTTAATGGAATGGAATGGAATGGAAAGGAATGAAATGGAACTGAATGGAATTCAATGGAATAGAATGGAATGGAATGGAATGGAATGGAATGGAATGGAATGGAATGGAATGGAATGGAATCGAATGCAATGGAATGGAATGGAATGGAATGGAATGGAATGGAATGCAATTTAATGGAATGGAATGGAATGGAATGGAATGGAATCGAATGGAATGGAATGGAATTGAATGGAATAAACCCGAGTAGAACGGAATGGAATGGAATGGAATGGAATGGAATGGAATGGAATGGAACGGAATGGAATGGAATGGAATGGAATGGAACGGAATCGAATGGAATGGAATGGAATGGAACGGAATGGAATTGAATTTAATGGAATGGAATGGAATGGAATCAACCCGAGTAGAATGGAATGGATTGGAATGGAATGGACTGGAATGGAATGGAATGGAATGGAATCAATCCGAGTAGAATGGAATGGAATGGAATTCAATGTAATAGAATGGAATTGAATCAACCCGCGTGGAACGGAATGGAACGGAACGGAAAGGAACGGAACGGAATGGAACAGAATCAACCCGAGCAGAATGGAACGGGGTGGGACGGGACAGGACGGTACGGGTCGGGTCGGGGTGGGACGGAATGGAACGGAACGGAACGGCATAGAATCATCCCGAGTGGAATGGAATGGAATGGAATGGAATGGAATGGAATGGAATGGAATGGAATAGAATGGAATTGAATCAACTCGTGTGGAACGGAATGGAACGGAACGGAAAGGAACGGAACTGAATGGAATGGAATCAAGCCGAGTACAACGGCACGGGACGGGACGGGACGGGACGGGATGGGAAGGGACGGGACGGGACGGAACGGAACGGAACAGAACGCAATGGACTCAACCAGAGCAGACAGGAACGGAATGGAATGGAATGGAATAAAATCAACCCGATTAGAATGGAATGGATTGGAATGGAATGGAATGAAATCGAATGGAATGGAACGGAACGGAATGGAATGGAATGGAATGGAATCTACCTAAGTAGAATGGAATGGATTGGAATGGAATGGAATGGAATGGAATGGAATGGAATGGAATGGAATGGAATTAACCCGAGTAGAACGGAATGGAATGGAATGGAAAGGAATGGAATGGAATGGAATGGAATGGAATGGAATGGAATGGAATGGAATGGAATCGAATGGAATCCAATGGAATGGAATGGAATGGAATGGAATGGAATGGAATGGAATAGAATAGAATGGAATTGAGTCAACCCGTGTGGAACGGAATGGAAAGGAATGGAAAGGAACGGAAAGGAATGGAATGGAATCAACCCGAGTACAACGGCACGGGACGGTACGGGACGGGACGGGATGGGACGGGACGGGACGGGACGGGACGGAATGGAACGGAACTCAAGGGAGTCAACCCGAGTAGAAAGGAACGGAATGGAATGGAATGGAATGGAATGGAATGGAATGGAATGGAATGGAATGGAATCAACCCGAGTAGAATGGAATGGATTGGAAAGGATTGGAATGGAATGGAATGGAATGGAATGGAATGGAATGGAATGGAATGGAATGGAATGGAATGGAATTGAAAAGAATGAAATGGAATGGAATGGAATGAAATCAACCCGAGTGGAAAGGAATGGATTGGAATGGAATGGAATGGAATGGAATGGAATGGAATGGAATAGAATCATCCCGAGTAGAATGGAATGGATTGGAATGGAATGGAATGGAATGGAATGGAATGGAATGGAATGGAATGGAATGGAATGGAATCAACCCGAGTAGAATGGAATGGATTGGAATGGAATGGAATGGAATGGAATCATCCCGAGTAGAACGGAAAGGAATGGAATGGAATGGAAAGGAATTGAATCGAAAGGAATGGAATGGAATGGAATGGAATTGAATGGAATGGAATGGAATAAACCCGAGTAGAATGGAATGGATTGGAATGGAATGGAATGGAATCGAATGGAATGGAATGGAATGGAATGGAATGGAATGGAATGGAATGAACCCGAGTAGAATGGAATGGATTGGAATGGAATGGAATGGAATCGAATGGAATGGAATTGAATGGAATCAACCCGAGTTGAATGGAATGGATTGGAATGGAATGGAATGCAATGGAATGGAATGGAATCAACTCGAGTAGAACGGAATAGAATGGAATGGAATGGAACGGA
The DNA here is from genome assembly GCF_029281585.2 of Gorilla gorilla gorilla. NCBI lineage: Eukaryota > Metazoa > Chordata > Mammalia > Primates > Hominidae > Gorilla > Gorilla gorilla. The sequence goes on along the minus strand of NC_073239.2, from coordinate 46,399,347 downwards.
ATGGAATGGAATGGAATGGAATCGCGTCGAATGGAATCCAATGGAATCGAATGGAATGGAATGGAATAGAATAGAGTGGAATAGAATCAACCCGTGTGGTACGGAATGGAACGGAATGGAAAGGAACGGAAAGGAGTGGAATGTAATCAACCCGAGTACAACGGCACGGGACGGGACGGGATGGGACGGGACGGAACGGAACGGAACTCAATGGAGTCAACCCGAATAGAAAGGAACGGAATGGAATGGAATGGAATGGAATGGAATGGAATGGAATGGAATGGATTGGAATGGAATGAACCCGACTGGAATGGAATGGAACGGAATGGAAAGAATGGAATGGAATGGAATGGTACGGAATGGAATGGAATGATCAACACGTGTAGAATGGAGTGGATTGGAATGGAATGGAATGGAGTGGAAAGGAATGCAATCGAATGGAATCGAATAGAATCGAAAGGAATGGAACCTAATGGAGTGGAATGGAATGGAATTGAATGGAATGGAATGGAATGGAATGGAATTCAATGGAATAGAACGGAATGGAATGGAATGGAATGGAATGGAATGGAATGGAATGGAATGGAACCGAATGGAATCGAATGGGATGGTATGGAATGAAATGGAAGAGAATGGAATCAACCCGAGTGGAACGGAATGGAATGGAATGGATTGGTATGGAATGGAATGGAATGGAATGGAATGGAATGGAATGGAATCAACCCGAGTAGAATTGAATGGATTGGAATGGAATGGAATGGAATGGAATGGAATCGAAAGGAATGCAATGGAATGGAATGGAATGGAAGGGAATTGAATGGAATGGAATGGAATGGAATCAACCCAAGTAGAATGGAATGGATTGGAATGGTATGGAATGGAATGGAATGGAAAGAAATCAACCGGAGTAGAATGGATTGGATTGGAATGGAATGGAATGGAATGGAATAGAAAGGAATGGAATGGAATGGAATCAACTGGAATGGAATGGAATAGAAAGGAATGGAATGGAATGGAATCAACCCGAGAACAACGTAATGGAAAGGAATGGAATGGAATGGAATGGAATGGAATGGAATGGAATGGAATGGAATGGAATGGAATAGAATGGAATCAACCCGAGTAGAACGGAATGGAATGGAATGGAATGGAATGGAATGGAATCAACCCGAGTAGAATGGAATGGATTGGACTGGAATGGAATGGAATGGAATGGAATGGAATGGAATGGAATGGAATCAACCGGAGTAGAATGGAATGGAATGGAATGAAATGGAATAGAATGGAATGGAACGGAATGGAATGGAATGGAATGGAATGGAACGGAATCGAATGGAATGGAATGGAATGGAACGGAATGGAATGGAAATTAATGGAATGGAATGGAATGGAATCAACCCGAGTAGAATGGAATGGATTGGAATGGAATGGACTGGAATGGAATGGAATGGAATGGAATCAATCCGAGTAGAATGGAATGGAATGGAATTCAATGTAATAGAATGGAATTGAATCAACCCGCGTGGAACGGAATGGAACGGAACGGAAAGGAAAGGAACGGAATGGAACGGAATCAACCCGAGCAGAACGGAACGGGGTGGGATGGGACAGGACGGTACGGGTCGGTTCGGGGTGGGACGGAATGGAACGGAACGGAACGGCATAGAATCATCCCGAGTGGAATGGAATGGAATGGAATGGAATGGAATGGAATGGAATGGAATGGAATAGAATGGAATTGAATCAACTCGTGTGGAACGGAATGGAACGGAACGGAAAGGAACGGAACTGAATGGAATGGAATCAAGCCGAGTACAACGGCACGGGACGGGACGGGACGGGACGGGATGGGAAGGGACGGGACGGGAAGGAACGGAACGGAACAGAACGCAATGGACTCAACCAGAGCAGACAGGAACGGAATGGAATGGAATGGAATAACATCAACGCGATTAGAATGGAATGGATTGGAATGGAATGGAATGAAATCGAATGGAATGGAACGGAACGGAATGGAATGGAATGGAATGGAATGGAATCTACCTAAGTAGAATGGAATGGATTGGAATGGAATGGAATGGAATGGAATGGAATGGAATTAACCCGAGTAGAACGGAATGGAATGGAATGGAAAGGAATGGAATGGAATGGAATGGAATGGAATGGAATGGAATCGAATGGAATCCAATGGAATGGAATGGAATGGAATGGAATGGAATGGAATGGAATAGAATAGAATGGAATTGAGTCAACCCGTGTGGAACGGAATGGAACGGAATGGAAAGGAACGGAACGGAATGGAATGGAATCAACCCGAGTACAACGGCACGGGACGGTACGGGACGGGACGGGATGGGACGGGACGGGACGGGACGGGACGGAATGGAACGGAACTCAAGGGAGTCAACCCGAGTAGAAAGGAACGGAATGGAATGGAATGGAATGGAATGGAATGGAATGGAATGGAATGGAATGGAATGGAATGGAATGGAATCAACCCGAGTAGAATGGAATGGATTGGAATGGATTGGAATGGAATGGAATGGAATGGATTGGAATGGAATGGAATGGAATGGAATGGAATCGAAAGGAATGCAATGGAATGGAATGGAATGGAAGGGAATTGAATGGAATGGAATGGAATGGAATCAACCCAAGTAGAATGGAATGGATTGGAAAGGAATGGAATGGAATGGAATGGAATGGAATGGAATGGAATGGAATGGAATGGAATCAACCCGAGTAGAATGGAATGGATTGGAATGGATTGGAATGGAATGGAATGGAATGGAATGGAATGGAATGGAATGGAATGGAATGGAATGGAATTGAAAAGAATGAAATGGAATGGAATGGAATGAAATCAACCCGAGTGGAAAGGAATGGATTGGAATGGAATGGAATGGAATGGAATGGAATGGAATGGAATCATCCCGAGTAGAATGGAATGGATTGGAATGGAATGGAATGGAATGGAATGGAATGGAATGGAATGGAATGGAATGGAATCAACCCGAGTAGAATGGAATGGATTGGAATGGAATGGAATGGAATGGAATCATCCCGAGTAGAACGGAAAGGAATGGAATGGAATGGAAAGGAATTGAATCGAAAGGAATGGAATGGAATGGAATGGAATTGAATGGAATGGAATGGAATAAACCCGAGTAGAATGGAATGGATTGGAATGGAATGGAATGGAATGGAATGGAATGGAATGGAATGGAATGGAATGGAATGGAATGGAATCAACCCGAGTTGAATGGAATGGATTGGAATGGAATGGAATGGAATGGAATGGAATGGAATCAACTCGAGTAGAACGGAATAGAATGGAATGGAATGGAACGGAATGGAATGGAATGGAATGGAATCGAGTCGAATGGAATCCAATGGAATCGAATGGAATGGAATGGAATAGAATAGAGTGGAATAGAATCAACCCGTGTGGTATGGAATGGAACGGAATGGAAAGGAACGGAAAGGAATGGAATGTAATCAACCCGAGTACAACGGCACGGGACCGGACGGGACGGGACGGGATGGGACGGGACGGGATGGGACGGGACGGAACGGAACGGAACTCAATGGAGTCAACCCGAGTAGAAAGGAACGGAATGGAATGGAATGGAATGGAATGGAATGGAATGGAATGGAATCAACCCGAGTAGAATGGAATGGATGGGAATGGAATGGAATGGAATGGAATGGAATAGAATTGAATGGAATGGAATGGAATCAACCCGAGTAGAATGGAATGGATTGGAATGGAATGGAACGGAATGGAATGGAATCGAATGGAGTAGAATGCAATCGAATGGAATGGACTAGAAGAGAATGGAATCAACCCGAGTAGAACGGAATGGAATGGAATGGAATGGAATGGAATGGAATGGAATGGAGTGGAATGGAATCGAACGAAATGGAATGGAATGGAATGGAATGGAATGGAATTGAACTGAATGGAATCGAATGGAATGGAATGGAATGGAATGGAATGGAATGGAATGGAATGGAATGGAATGGAATGGAATGGAGTGGAATGGAATCAACCCGAGTAGAACGGAATGGAATGAAATGGAATGGAATGGAATGGAATCGGATGGAATCGAATGGAATCGAAGGGAATGGAATGGAATGGAATGGAATGGAATGGAATGGAATGGAATCGAATGGAATCGGATGGAATGGAATGGAATGGAATGGAATGGAGTGGAATGGAAAGGAATGGAATGGAAACCAACCCGAGTAGAACGGAATGGAATGGAATGGAATGGAATGAAATGGAATGGAATGGAATGGAATGGAATGGAATGGAATGAAATGGAATGGAATGGAATGGAATGGAATGGAATGGAATGAAATGGAATGGAATGGAATGGAATGGAATGGAAAGAATGGAATGGAATGGAATGGTACGGAATGGAATGGAATGATCAACACGAGTAGAATGGAGTGGATTGGAATGGAATGGAATGGAGTGGAATGGAATGCAATCGAATGGAATCGAATGGAATCGAATGGAATGGAATCTAATGGAGTGGAATGGAATGGAATTGAATGGAATGGAATGGAATGGAATGGAATGGAATTCAATGGAATAGAACGGAATGGAATGGAATGGAATGGAATGGAATGGAATGGAACCGAATGGAATCGAATGGGATGGTATGGAATGAAATGGAAGAGAATGGAATCAACACGAGTGGAACGGAATGGAATGGAATGGAAAGGAATGGAATGGAATGGAATGGAATGGAATGGAATGGAATGGAATGGAATGGAATGGAATGGAATCATCCCGAGCAGAATGGAATGGATTGGAATGGAATGGAATGGAATGGAATGGAATGGAATCGAAAGGAATGCAATGGAATGGAATGGAATGGAATGGAATTGAATGGAATGGAATGGAATGGAATCAACCCAAGTAGAATGGAATGGATTGGAAAGGAATGGAATGGAATGGAATGGAAAGAAATCAACCGGAGTAGAATGGATTGGATTGGAATGGAATGGAATGGAATGGAATAGAAAGGAATGGAATGGAATGGAATCAACTGGAATGGAATGGAATAGAAAGGAATGGAATGGAATGGAATCAACCTGAGAACAACGTAATGGAAAGGAATGGAATGGAATGGAATGGAATGGAATGGAATGGAATGGAATGGAATGGAATAGAATGGAATCAACCCGAGTAGAACGGAATGGAATGGAATGGAATGGAATGGAATGGAATGGAATGGAATCAACCCGAGTAGAATGTAATGGATTGGACTGGAATGGAATGGAATGGAATGGAATGGAATGGAATGGAATGGAATGGAAAGGAATCAACCCGAGTAGAATGGAATGGATTGGAATGGAATGGAATGGAATGGAATGGAATGGAATGGAATGGAATGGATTAGAATGGAATCGAATGGAATCAACCCGAGTAGAACTTAATGGAATGGAATGGAATGGAAAGGAGTGAAATGGAACTGAATGGAATTCAATGGAATAGAAAGGAATGGAATGGAATGGAATGGAATGGAATGGAATGGAATGGAATGGAATGGAATGGAATGGAATGGAATCGAATGGAATGGAATGGAATGGAATGGAATGGAGTGGAATGGAATGCAATTTAATGGCATGGAATGGAATGGAATGGAATGGAAACGAATGGAATGGAATGGAATTGAATGGAATAAACCCGAGTAGAACGGAATGGAATGGAATGGAATGGAATGGAATGGAATGGAATGGAATGGAATGGAATGGAATGGAATGGAATGGAATGGAGTGGAATGGAAAGGAATGGAATGGAAACCAACCCGAGTAGAACGGAATGGAATGGAATGGAATGGAATGGAATGGAATGGAATGGAATGAACCCGACTGGAATGGAATGGAATGGAATGGAAGAATGGAATGGAATGGAATGGAACGGAATGGAATGGAATGATCAACACGAGTAGAATGGAGTGGATTGGAATGGAATGGAATGGAGTGGAATGGAATGCAATCGAATGGAATCGAATGGAATCGAATGGAATGGAATCTAATGGAGTGGAATGGAATGGAATGGAATGGAATGGAATGGAATGGAATGGCATGGAATTCCATGGAATAGAACGGAATGGAATGGAATGGAATGGAATGGAATGGAATGGAACCGAATGGAATCGAATGTGATGGTATGGAATGAAATGGAAGAGAATGGAATCAACCCGAGTGGAACGGAATGGAATGGAATGGAATGGAATGGAATGGAATGGAATGGAATGGAATGGAATGGAATGGAATGGAATGGAATGGAATGGAATGGAATGGAATCAACCCGAGTGGAACAGAATGGAATGGATTGGAATGGAATGGAAAGGAATGGAATGGAATGGAATCGAATGGAATGGAATGGAATGGAATGGAAAGGAATGGAATGCAATTTAATGGAATGGAATGGAATGGAATGGAATGGAATGGAATGGAATGGAATTGAATGGAATAAACCCGAGTAGAACGGAATGGAATGGAATGGAATGGAATGGAATGGAATGGAATGGAATGGAATGGAACGGAATGGAATGGAATGTAATGGAATGGAACGGAATCGAATGGAATGGAATGGAATGGAACGGAATGGAATGGAATTTAATGGAATGGAATGGAATGGAATCAACCCGTGTAGAATGGAATGGATTGGAATGGAATGGACTGGAATGGAATGGAATGGAATGGAATCAATCCGAGTAGAATGGAATGGAATGGAATTCAATGTAATATAATGGAATTGAATCAACCCGCGTGGAACGGAATGGAACGGAACGGAAAGGAACCGAACGGAATGGAACGGAATCAACCCGAGCAGAACGGAACGGGGTGGGACGGGACAGGACGGTACGGGTCGGGTCGGGGTGGGACGGAATGGAACGGAACGGAACGGCATAGAATCATCCCGAGTGGAATGGAATGGAATGGAATGGAATGGAATGGAATGGAATGGAATGGAATGGAATGGAATAGAATGGAATTGAATCAACTCGTGTGGAACGGAATGGAACGGAACGGAAAGGAACGGAACTGAATGGAATGGAATCAAGCCGAGTACAACGGCACGGGACGGGACGGGACGGGACGGGATGGGAAGGGACGGGACGGGACGGAACGGAACGGAACAGAACGCAATGGACTCAATCAGAGCAGACAGGAACGGAATGGAATGGAATGGAATAAAATCAACCCGATTAGAATGGAATGGATTGGAATGGAATTGAATGAAATCGAATGGAATGGAACGGAACGGAATGGAATGGAATGGAATGGAATCTACCTAAGTAGAATGGAATGGATTGGAATGGAATGGAATGGAATGGAATGGAATTAACCCGAGTAGAACGGAATGGAATGGAATGGAAAGGAATGGAATGGAATGGAATGGAATGGAATGGAATGGAATGGAATGGAATCGAATCGAATGGAATCCAATGGAATGGAATGGAATGGAATGGAATGGAATGGAATAGAATAGAATGGAATTGAGTCAACCCGTGTGGAACGGAATGGAACGGAATGGAAAGGAACGGAACGGAATGGAATGGAATCAACCCGAGTACAACGGCACGGGACGGTACGGGACGGGACGGGATGGGTCGGGACGGGACGGGACGGGACGGAATGGAACGGAACTCAAGGGAGTCAACCCGAGTAGAAAGGAACGGAATGGAATGGAATGGAATGGAATGGAATGGAATGGAATGGAATGGAATGGAATGGAATGGAATCAACCCGAGTAGAATGGAATGGATTGGAATTTATTGGAATGGAATGGAATGGAATGGAATGGAATGGAATGGAATGGAATGGAATTGAAAAGAATGAAATGGAATGGAATGGAATGAAATCAACCCGAGTGGAATGGAATGGATTGGAATGGAATGGAATGGAATGGAATGGAATGGAATGGAATCAACCCGAGTAGAATGGAATGGATTGGAATGGAATGGAATGGAATGGAATGGAATGGAATGGAATGGAATGGAATGGAATCAACCCGAGTAGAATGGAATGGATTGGAATGGAATGGAATGGAATGGAATCATCCCGAGTAGAACGGAAAGGAATGGAATGGAATGGAAAGGAATGGAATCGAAAGGAATGGAATGGAATGGAATGGAATGGAATGGAATTGAATGGAATGGAATGGAATGAACCCGAGTAGAATGGAATGGATTGGAATGGAATGGAATGGAATCGAATCGAATGGAATGGAATGGAATGGAATGGAATGGAATGGAATGGAATGAACCCGAGTAGAATGGAATGGATTGGAATTGAATGGAATGGAATCGAATGGAATGGAATGGAATGGAATGGAATGGAATGGAATGGAATCAACCCGAGTTGAATGGAATGGATTGGAATGGAATGGAATGGAATGGAATGGAATGGAATGGAATCAACTCGAGTAGAACGGAATAGAATGGAATGGAATGGAACGGAATGGAATGGAATGGAATGGAATCGAGTCGAATGGAATCCAATGGAATCGAATGGAATGGAATGGAATAGAATAGAGTGGAATAGAATCAACCCGTGTGGAACGGAATGGAACGGAATGGAAAGGAACGGAAAGGAATGGAATGTAATCAACCCGAGTACAACGGCACGGGACGGGACGGGACGGGACGGGATGGGACGGGACGGGATGGGACGGGACGGAACGGAACGGAACTCAATGGAGTCAACCCGAGTAGAAAGGAACGGAATGGAATGGAATGGAATGGAATGGAATGGAATCAACCCGAGTAGAATGGAATGGATGGGAATGGAATGGAATGGAATGGAATGGAATAGAATTGAATGGAATGGAATGGAATCAACCCGAGTAGAATGGAATGGATGGAATGGAATGGAACGGAATGGAATGGAATCGAATGGAGTAGAATGGAATCGAATGGAATGGACTAGAAGAGAATGGAATCAACCCGAGTAGAACGGAATGGAATGGAATGGAATGGAATGGAATGGAATGGAATGGAGTGGAATGGAATCGAATGAAATGGAATGGAATGGAATGGAATGGAATGGAATGGAATTGAACTGAATGGAATCGAATGGAATGGAATGGAATGGAATGGAATAGAATGGAATGGAATGGAATGGAATGGAACGGAATCGGATGGAATCGAATGGAATCGAAGGGAATGGAATGGAATGGAATGGAATGGAATGGAATGGAATGGAATGGAATCGAATGGAATGGAATGGAATGGAAAGGAATGGAATGGAATGGAATGGAATGGAATGGAATGGAATGGAATCAACCCGAGTAGAATGAAATGGATTGGAATGGAATGGAATGGAATGGAATGGAATGGAATCGAATGGAATGGAATGGAATGGAATGGATTGGAATGGAATGGAAAGGAATGGAATCAACCCGAGTAGAACGGAATGGAATGGAATGGAATGGAATGGAATGGAATGGAATGGAATGGAATTGAATGGAATGGAATGGAATTCAATGGAATAGAATGGAATGGAATGGAATGGAATGGAATGGAATGGAATGGAATGGAAAGGAATGGAATCGAATGGACTCAAATGCAATGGAATGGAATAGAATGGACTCAGCCCGAGTAGAAGGGAATGGAATGGAATGGAATGGAATGGAATGGAATGGAATGGAATGGAATAGAATGGAATCAAAACGAGTAGAACGGAATGGAATGGAATGGAATGGAATGGAATGGAATCGAATGGAATGGAATGGAATGGAATGGATTGGAATGGAATGGAAAGGAATGGAATCAACCCGAGTAGAACGGAATGGAATGGAATGGAATGGAATGGAATGGAATGGAATGGAATGGAATGGAATGGAATGGACTGGAATGGAATAGAATGGAATGAAAAGAAGTAGAAAGGAATGGAATGGAATGGAATGGAATGGAATGGAATGGAATCGAATGGAATGGAATGGATTGGAATCGAATGGAATGGAATGGAATGGAATGGAATGGAATGGAACGGAAAGGAATGCAATTGGATGGAATGATCAACCCGAGTAGAATGGAATGGATTGGAATGGAATGGAATGGAATGGAATCGAATGGAATGGAATGGAATGGAATGGAATGGAATGGAATGAAATCAACCCGAGTAGAACCGAATGGAATGGAATGGAATGGAATGGAATGGAATGGAATGGAATGGAATGGAATGGAATGGAATCGAAAGGAATCCAATGGAATGGAATGGAATGGAGTGGAATGGAATGTAATGAAATGGAATCAACCCGAGTAGAATGGAATGGATTGGAAAGGAATGGAATGGAATAGAATGGAATCCACCAGAGTAGAACGGAATGGAATGGAATGGAATGGAATGGAATGGAATGGAATGGAAAGGAATGGAATGGAATGGAATGGAATGGAATGGAATCGAATGGAGTGGAAAGGAAAGGAATGGAATGGAAACCAACCCGAGTAGAATGGAATGGAATGGAATGGAACGGAATGGAATGGAATGGAATGGAATGGAATGGAATGGAATGAACCCGACTGGAATGGAAAGGAATGGAATGGAAAGAATGGAATGGAATGGAATGGAACGGAATGGAATGGAATGATCAACCCGAGTAGAATGGAATGGATTGGAATGGAATGGAATTGAGTGGAATGGAATGCAATCGAAAGGAATCGAATGGAATCGAATGGAATGGAATCTAATGGAGTGGAATGGAATGGAATTGAATGGACTGGAATGGAATGGAATGGAATGGAATTCAATGGAATAGAACGGAATGGAATGGAATGGAATGGAATGGAATGGAATGGAATGGAATGGAACCGAATGGAATCGAATGGGATGGTATGGAATGGAATGGAAGAGAATGGAATCAACCCGAGTGGAACGGAATGGAATGGAATGGAATGGAATGGAATGGAATGGAATGGAATGGAATGGAATGGAAAGGAATGGAATGGAATGGAATGGTATGGAATGGAATCGAATGGAATCGAAAGGAATGGAATGGAATAGAATGGAATGGAATGGAATGGAATGAACCCGAGTAGAATGGAATGGAATGGAATGGAATGGAATGCAATGGAATGGAATGGAATGAAATGGAATGGAATGGAATGGAATGGAATGGAACCGAATGGAATCGAATGGGATGGTATGGAATGGAATGGAAGAGAATGGAATCAACCCGAGTGGAACGGAATGGAATGGAATGGAATGGAATGGAATGGAATGGAATGGAATGGAATGGAATGGAAAGGAATGGAATGGAATGGAATGGTATGGAATGGAATCGAATGGAATCGAAAGGAATGGAATGGAATAGAATGGAATGGAATGGAATGGAATGAACCCGAGTAGAATGGAATGGAATGGAATGGAATGGAATGCAATGGAATGGAATGGAATGGAATGGATTGCAATGGAATTCAATGGAATAGAATGGAATCGAAGGAATGGAATGGAATGGAATGGAATGGAATGGAATGGAATGAAATGGAATGGAATGGAATGGAATGGAATGCAATGGAATGGAATGGAATGGAATGGAATGAAATGGAATGGAATGGAATCAACCCGGGTAGAATGGAATGGATTTGAATGGAATGGAATCGAATGGAATGGAATGGAATGGAATGGAATGGAATGGAATGGAATGGAATGGAATGGAATGGAATGGAATCAACCCGAGAAGAATGGAATGGATTGTAATGGAATGGAATCGAATGGAATGGAATGGAATAGAATTGAGTGGAATGGAATGGAATCAACCCGAGTAGAATGGAATGGATTGGAATGGAATGGAATGGAATGGAATGGAATGGAATGGAATGGAATGGAATGGAATGGAATGAACCCGAGTGGAATGGAGTGGAATGCAATGGAATGGAATGGAATGGAATGGATTGGAATGGAAAGGAATGGAATGGAATGGAATGATCAACCCGAGTAGAATGGAATGGATTGGAATGGAATGGAATGGAATGGAATGGAATGGAATGGAATGGAATTCAAAGTAATAGAATGGAATGGAATGGAATGGAATGGAATGAAATGGAATGGAATTCAATGGAATAGAATGGAATGGAATGGAATGGAATGGAATGGAATGGAATTGAATGGAATGGAATGGAATGGAATGGAATGAAATGGAATCAACCCGAGTAGAATGGAATGGATTGGAATGAAGTGGAATGGAATGGAATGGAATTGAATGTAGTGGAATGGAATGGAATGGAATGGAATGAATGGAATGGAATCAACCCGAGTAGAATGGAATGGATTGGGTTGGGCTGGAATAGAATGGAACGGAATGGAATCAATCCGAGTAGAATGGAATGGAAAGGAATGGAATGGAATTCAATGTAATAGAATGGAATTGAATCAACCCGCATGGAACGGAATGGAACGGAACGTAAAAGGAAAAGAACGGAATGGAACGGAATCAACCCGAGCATAACGGAACGGGATGGGACGGGACGTGACGGGACTTGACGGTTCGCGATGGGACGGAATGGAACAGAACGGAGCGGCATGGAATCAACCCGAGAAGAATGGAATGGAATGGAATGGAATGGAAAGGAATAGAATAGAATAGAATGGAATTGCATCAACCCGCGTGGAACGGAATGTAAGGGAACGGAAGGGAACGGAACGGAGTGGAATGGAATCAACCCGAATACAACGGCACGGGACGGGACGGGACGGGACGGGACAGGACGGGACTGGACAGAACGGAACGTAATGGAACTCAATGGAATCAACACGAGTAGAAGGGAATGGAATGGAATGGAATGGAATGGAATGGAATGGAATGGAATGGAATGGAATGGAATGGAATGGAATGGAATGGAATGGAGTGGAATGGAAAGGAATGGAATGGAAACCAACCCGAGTAGAACGGAATGGAATGGAATGGAACGGAATGGAATGGAATGGAATGGAATGGAATGGAATGGAATGGAATGAACCCGACTGGAATGGAATGGAATGGAATGGAAAGAATGGAATGGAATGGAATGGAAGGGAATGGAATGCAATGATCAACCCGAATAGAATGGAATGGATTGGAATGGAATGGAATTGAGTGGAATGGAATGCAATCGAATGGAATCGAATGGAATCGAATGGAATGGAATCTAATGGAGTGGAATGGAATGCAATTGAATGGAATGGAATGGAATGGAATGGAATAGAAAGGAATGGAATGGAATGGAATCAACTCAAGAACAAAGTAATGGAATGGAATGGAATGGAATGGAATGGAATGGAATGGAATGGAATGGAATGGAATGGAATGGAATGGAATCAACCCGAGTAGAAGGGAATGGATTGGAATGGAATGGAATGGAATAGAATGGAATCCACCCGAGTAGAACGGAATGGAATGGAATGGAATGGAATGGAATGGAATGGAATGGAATGGAATGGAATGGAATGGAATGGAATGGAATGGAATGGAATGGAATGGAATGGAATGGAATCGAGTGGAGTGGAATGGAAAGGAATGGAATGGAAGCCAACCCGAGTAGAATGGAATGGAATGGAATGGAACGGAATGGAATGGAATGGAATGGAATGGAATGGAATGGAATGGAATGAACCCGACTGGAATGGAAAGGAATGGAATGGAAAGAATGGAATGGAATGGAATGGAACGGAATGGAATGGAATGATCAACCCGAGTTGAATGGAATGGATTGGAATGGAATGGAATTGAGTGGAATGGAATGCAATCGAATGGAATCGAATGGAATCGAATGGAATGGAATCTAATGGAGTGGAATGGAATGGATTTGAATGGACTGGAATGGAATGGAATGGAATGGAATTCAATGGAATAGAACGGAATGGAATGGAATGGAATGGAATGGAATGGAATGGAATGGAACCGAATGGAATCGAATGGGATGGTATGGAATGGAAGGGAAGAGAATGGAATCAACCCGAGTGGAACGGAATGGAATGGAATGGAATGGAATTGAATGGAATGGAATGGAATGGAATGGAATGGAATGGAATGGAATGGAGTGGAATCAACCCGAGTAGAATGGAATGGATTGGAATGGAATGGATTGGAATGGAAGGGAATCGAAAGGAATGGAATGGAATGGAATGGAATGGAATGGAATGGAATGGAATTGAATGGAATGTAATGGAATGGAATCAACCCAAGTAGAATGGAATGGATTGGAATGGAATGGAATGGAATGGAATGGAAAGAAATCAACCGGAGTAGAATGGATTGGATTGGAATGGAATGGAATGGAATGGAATAGAAAGGAATGGAATGGAATGGAATCAACCCGAGAAAAACGTATTGGAATGGAATGGAATGGAATGGAATGGAATCGAATGGAAAGGAATGGAATGGAATGGAATGGAATAGAATGGAATCAACCCGAGTAGAACGGAATGGAATGGAATGGAATGGAATGGAACAGAATGGAATCCACCCGAGTAGAACGGAATGGAATGGAATGGAATGGAATGGCATGGAATCGAAAGGAATGGAATGGAATGCAGTGGAATGGAATGAAATGGAATGGAAATCAACCCGAGTAGAACGGAATGGAATGGAATGGAATGGAATGGAATGGAATGGAATGGAATGGAATGGAGTGGAATGGAATTGAACGGAATGGAATGGAATGGAATCAACCCGAGTAGAATGAATTGGATTGGAATGGAATGGAATGGAATGGAATGGAATGCAATGGAATGGAATGGAATGGAATGGAATGGATTGGAATGGAATCAACCCGAGTAGAATGAATTGGATTGGAATGGAATGGAATGGAATGGAATGGAATCGAATGGAATGGAATGGAATAGAATCAACCCGAGTAGAACGGAATGGAATGGAATGGAATGGAATGGAATGGAATGGAATGGAATGGAATGGAATGGAATGGAATGGAATGGAATGGAATGGAATGGAATGAACCCGAGTGGAATGGAGTGGAATGCAATGGAATGGAATGGAATGGAATGGATTGGAATGGAAAGGAATGGAATGGAATGGAATGATCAACCCGAGTAGAATGGAATGGATTGGAATGGAATGGAATGGAATGGAACGGAATGGAATGGAATTCAAAGGAATAGAATGGAATGGAATGGAATGGAATGGAATGTAATGGAATGGAATTCAATGGAATAGAATGGAATGGAATGGAATGGAATGGAATTGAATGGAATGGAATGGAATGGAATGGAATGAAATGGAATCAACCCGAGTAGAATGGAATGGATTGGAATGGACTGGAATGGAATGGAATGGAATGGAATGGAATGGAATGGAGTTCAATGGAATGGAATGGAATGGAATGGAATGGAATGAAGTGGAATGGAATCGAATTGAATGGAATGGAATGGAATGGAATGGAATGGAATGAAATGGAATCAACCCGAGTAGAATGGAATGGATTGGAATGGACTGGAATGGAATGGAATGGAATGGAATCAATCCGAGTAGAATGGAATGGAATGGAATTGAATGGAATTCAATGTAATAGAATGGAATTGAATCAAGCCGCGTGGAACGGAATGGAACGGAACGGAAAGGAACGGAGCGGAATGGAACGGAATCAACCCGAGCAGAACGGAACGGGATGGGACGGGACGGGACGGGACGGGAAGGGACGGGTCCGGATTGGACGAAATGGAACGGAATGGAATGGCATGGAATCAACCCGAGTAGAATGGAATGGAATGGAATAGAATTGAATGGAATGGAATGGAATGGAATAGAATAGAATGGAATTGAATCAACTCGCAAGGAATGGAATGGAACGGAATGGAAAGGAATGGAATGGAATGGAATGGAACCAACCGAGCACAACGGCACGGGACGGGATAGGACGGGACGGGACGGGACGGAACGGAACGGAACGGAACTCAATGGAAACAACCCGAGTAGAACGGAATGGAATAGAATGGAATCGAATGGAATCGAATGGAATGGAACCTAATGGAGTGGAATGGAATGGAATGGAATGGAATGGAATTCAATGGAATAGAACGGAATGGAATGGAATGGAATGGAATGGAATGGAGTGGAATGGAATGGAATGGATCCTAAAGGAATCGAATAGGATGGTATGGATTGGAATGGAAGAGAATGGAATCAACCCGAGTGGAACGGAATGTAATGGAATGGAATGGAATGGAATGGAATGGAATGGAATGGAATGGAATGGAATGGAATGGAATGGAACGGAATGGAATGGAATGGAATCAACCCGAGTAGAATGGAATGGATTGGAATGGAATGGAATGGAATGGAATGGAATCGAAAGGAATGGAATGGAATGGAATGGAATGGAATGGAATGGAATGGAATGAAATGGAATTCAATGGAATAGAATGGAATGGTGTGGAATGGAATGGAATGGAATGGAATGGAATCGAATGGAATAGAATGGAATGGAATGGAATGGAATGTAGTGGAATGGAATGGAATCAACCCGAGTAGAATGTAATGGATTGGAATGGAATGGAATGGAATGGAATGGAATGGAATGGAATGGAATGGAATTGAATGGAATGGAATGGAATGGAATGGAGTGGAGTGGAATGGAATGGAATGGAATGGAATGAATGGAATGGAATCAACCCGAGTAGAATGGAATGGATTGTGTTGGGCTGGAATAGAATGGAATGGAATGGAATTCAATGTAATAGAATGGAATTGAATCAACCCGCATGGAACGGAATGGAACGGAACGGAAAGGAGAAGAACGGAATGGAACGGAATCAACCCGAGCAGAACGGAACGGGATGGGACGGGACGGGACGGGACTTGACGGTTCGCGATGGAACGGAATGGAACAGAACGGAACGGCATGGAATCAAACCGAGTAGAATGGAATGGAAAGAAATGGAATGGAATGGAATGGAATGGAATGGAATGGAATGAAATGGAATAGAATAGAATGGAATTGAATCAACCCGCGTGGAACGGAATGGAACGGAACGGAAGGGAACGGAACGGAATGGAATGGAATCAACCCGAATACAACGGCACGGGACGGGACGGGACGGGACGGGACAGGACGGGACGGGACGGAATGGAACGGAACGGAACTCAATGGAATCAACACGAGTAGAAGGGAATGGAATGGAATGGAATGGATTGGAATGGAATGGAATGGAATGGAATGGAATCGAATGGAATGGAATGGAATGGAATGGAATGGAATGGAATGGAATGGAATGGAGTGGAATGGAATCAACCCGAGTAGTACGGAATGGAATGGAATGGAATGGAATGGAATGGAATCGGATGGAATCGAATGGAATCGAAGGGAATGGAATGGAATGGAATGGAATGGAATGGAATGGAATGGAATGGAATGGAATCGAATGGAATCGAATGGAATGGAATGGAATGGAAAGGAATGGAATGGAATGGAATGGAATGGAATGGAATCAACCCGAGTAGAATGAAATGGATTGGAATGGAATGGAATGGAATGGAATGGAATGGAATGGAATGGAATGGATTGGAATGGAATGGAAAGGAATGGAATCAACCCGAGTAGAACGAAATGGAATGGAATGGAATGGAATGGAATGGAATGGAATGGAATAGAATGGAATGAAAACTAGTAGAACGGAATGGAATGGAATGGAATGGAATGGAATGGAATGGAATTGAATGGAATGGAATGGATTGGAATCGAATGGAATGGAATGGAATGGAATGGAATGGAATGGAATGGAATGGAATGGAATGGAATTCAATGGAATAGAATGTAATGTAATGTAATGGAATGGAATGGAATGGAATGGAAAGGAAAGGAATGGAATCGAATGGAATCAAATGCAATGGAATGGAATAGAATGGACTCAGCCCGAGTATAACGGAATGGAATGGAATGGAATGGAATGGAATGGAATGGAATGGAATGGAATGGAATGGAATGGAATGGAATGGAATGGAATGGAATAGAGTGGAATCAAAACGAGTAGAACGGAATGGAATGGAATGGAATGGAATGGAATGGAATGGAATGGAATGGAATAGAATGGAATGGAATGGAATGGAATGG
This sequence comes from Gorilla gorilla gorilla, assembly GCF_029281585.2. Lineage (NCBI taxonomy): Eukaryota > Metazoa > Chordata > Mammalia > Primates > Hominidae > Gorilla > Gorilla gorilla. The sequence continues at coordinate 46,381,276 of NC_073239.2, read as the reverse complement.
AGTGGAATGGAACGGAATCAACTCGAGTTGAATGGAATGGAATGGAATGGAATGGAATGGAATGGAATGGAGTGGAATGTAATGGAATGGAATGGAATGGAGTGGAATGGAATGGAATGGAATGGAACGAATGGAATGGAAACAACCCGAGTAGAATGGAATGGATTGGGATGGGCTGGAATGGAATGGAATGGAATGGAATCAATCCGAGTAGAATGAAATGGAATGGAATGGAACGGAATTCAATGTAATGGAATGGAATTGAATCAACCCGCATGGAACGGAATGGAACGGAACGGAAAGGAACGGAACAGCATGGAACGGAATCAACCCGAGCAGAATGGAACGGGATGGGACGGGACGGGACGGGACGGGACGGTTCGGGATGGGACGGAATGGAAAAGAACGGAACGTCATGGAATCAACCCGAGTAGAATGGAATGGAATGGAATGGAATGGAATGGAATGGAATGGAATAGAATAGAATGGAATTGAATCAACCCGCGTGGAACGGAATGGAACGGAACGGAAAGGAACGGAACGGAATGGAATGGAATCAACCCGAGTACAACGGCACGGGATGGGACGGGACGGGACGGGACTGGACGGGACGGGACGGAACGGAACGGAACGGAACTCAATGGAATCAACCCGAGTAGAATGGAATGGAATGGAATGGAATGGAATGGAATGGAATGGAATGGAATGGAATCAACCCGACTAGAACGGACTGGAATGGAATGGAATGGAATGGAATGGAATGGAATGGAATGGAATCAACCCGAGTAGAATGGAATGGATTGGACTGGAATGGAATGGAATGGAATGGCATGGAATGGAATGGAATGGAATGGAATGGAATGGAAAGGAATCAACCCGAGTAGAATGGAATGGATTGGAATGGAATGGAATGAAATGGAATGGAATGGAATGGAATGGAATGGATTAGAATGGAATCGAATGGAATCAACCCGAGTAGAACTTAATGGAATGGAATGGAATGGAAAGGAATGAAATGGAACTGAATGGAATTCAATGGAATAGAATGGAATGGAATGGAATGGAATGGAATGGAATGGAATGGAATGGAATGGAATGGAATGGAATGGAATGGAATGGAATCGAATGGAATGGAATGGAATGGAATGGAATGGAATGGAATGGAATGGAATGGAATGGAATGCAATTTAATGGAATGGAATGGAATGGAATGGAATGGAATCGAATGGAATGGAATGGAATTGAATGGAATAAACCCGAGTAGAACGGAATGGAATGGAATGGAATGGAATGGAATGGAATGGAATGGAATGGAATCGGATGGAATCGAATGGAATCGAATGGAATGGAATGGAGTGGAATGGAAAGGAATGGAATGGAAACCAACCCGAGTAGAACGGAATGGAATGGAATGAAATGGAATGGAATGGAATGGAATGGAATGGAATGGAATGGAATGAACCCGACTGGAATAGAATGGAATGGAATGGAAAGAATGGAATGGAATGGAATGGAACGGAATGGAATGGAATGATCAACACGAGTAGAATGGAGTGGATTTGAATGGAATGGAATGGAGTGGAATGGAATGCAATCGAATGGAATCGAATGGAATCGAATGGAATGGAATCTAATGGAGTGGAATGGAATGGAATTGAATGGAATGGAATTCAATGGAATAGAACAGAGTGGAATGGAATGGAATGGAATGGAATGTAACCGAATGGAATGGAACCGAATGGAATCGAATGTGATGGTATGGAATGAAATGGAAGAGAATGGAATCACCCCGAGTGGAAAAGAATGGAATGGAATGGAATGGAATGGAATGGAATGGAATGGAATGGAATGGAATGGAATGGAATCAACCCGAGTAGAATGGAATGGATTGGAATGGAATGGAATGGAATGGAATGGAATGGAATCGAATGGAATGGAATGGAATGGAATGGAATGGAATGGAATGGAATGCAATTTAATGGAATGGAATGGAATGGAATGGAATGGAATGGAATGGAATGGAATGGAATGGAATGGAATGGAATTGAATGGAATAAACCCGAGTAGAACGGAATGGAATGGAATGGAATGGAATGGAATGGAATGGAGAGGAAAGGAATGGAATCAACCCGATTTGAATGGAATGGATTGGAATGGAATGGACTTGAATGGAATGGAATGGAATGGAATCAATCCGAGTAGAATGGAAAGGAATGGAATTCAATGTAATAGAATGGAATTGAATCAACCCGCGTGGAACGGAATGGAACGGAACGGAAAGGAACGGAACGGAATGGAACGGAATCAACCCGAGCAGAACGGAACGGGGTGGGACGGGACAGGACGGTACGCTTCGTGTCGGGGTGGGACGGAATGGAACGGAACGGAACGGCATAGAATCATCCGTATTGGAATGGAATGGAATGGAATGGAATGGAATGGAATGGAATGGAATGGAATAGAATGGAATTGAATCAACTCGTGTGGAACGGAATGGAACGGAATGGAAAGGAACGGAACTGAATGGAATAGAATCAAGCCGAGTACAACGGCACGGGACGGTACGGGACGGGACGGGATGGGAAGGGACGGGACGGGACGGAACGGAACGGAACGGAACGCAATGGACTCAACCCGAGCAGACAGGAACGGAATGGAATGGAATGGAATAAAATCAACCCGATTAGAATGGAATGGATTGGAATGGAATGGAATGAAATCGAATGGAATGGAACGGAACGGAATGGAATGGAATGGAATGGAATCTACCTAAGTAGAATGGAATGGATTGGAATGGAATGGAATGGAATGGAATGGAATGGAATGGAATGGAATGGAATGGAATTAACCCGAGTAGAACGGAATGGAATGGAATGGAAAGGAATGGAATGGAATGGAATCCAATGGAATGGAATGGAATGGAATGCAATGGAATGGAATGGAATGGAATAGAATAGAATGGAATTGAGTCAACCAGTGTGGAACGGAATGGAACGGAATGGAAAGGAACGGAACGGAATGGAATGGAATCAACCCGAGTACAACGGCACGTGACGTTACGGGACGGGACGGGATGGGACGGGACGGGACGGGACGGGACGGAATGGAACGGAACTCAAGGGAGTCAACCCGAGTAGAAAGGAACGGAATGGAATGGAATGGAATGGAATGGAATGAAATCAACCGGAGTAGAATGGAATGGATTGGAATGGAATGGAATGGAATGGAATGGAATCAACCCGAGTAGAATGGAATGGATTGGAATGGATTGGAATGGAATGGAATGGAAGGGAATGGAATGGAATGGAATGGAATCAACCCGAGTAGAATGGAATGGATTGGAATGGATTGGAATGGAATGGAATGGAATGGAATGGAATGGAATGGAATGGAATTGAAAAGAAAGAAATGGAATGGAATGGAATGAAATCAACCCGAGTAGAATGGAATGGATTGGAATGGAATGGAATGGAATGGAATGGAATGGAATCAACCCGAGTAGAATGGCATGGATGGGAATGGAATGGAATGGAATGGAATGGAATGGAATGGAATGGAATGGAATGGAATCAACCCGAGTAGAATGGAATGGATTGGAATGGAATGGAATGGAATGGAATCATCCCGAGTAGAACGGAAAGGAATGGAATGGAATGGAAAGGAATGGAATCGAAAGGAATGGAATGAACCCGAGTAGAATGGAATGGATTGGAATGGAATGGAATGGAATCGAATGGAATGGAATGGAATGGAATGGAATGGAATGGAATTGAATGGAATGGAATGGAATGAACCCGAGTAGAACGTAATGGATTGGAATGGAATGGAATGGAATCGAATGGAATGGAATGGAATGGAATGGAATGGAATGGAATGGAATGGAATCAACCCGAGTTGAATGGAATGGATTGGAATGGAATGGAATGGAATGGAATGGAATGGAATCAACTCGAGTAGCACGGAATAGAATGGAATGGAATGGAACGGAATGGAATGGAATGGAATGGAATCGAGTCGAGTGGAATCCAATGGAATCGAATGGAATGGAATGGAATAGAATAGAGTGGAATGGAATCAACCCATGTGGAACGGAATGGAACGGAATGAAATGGAACGGAAAGGAATGGAATGTAACCAACCCGAGTACAACGGCACGGGACGGGACGGGACGGGACGGGATGGGACGGGACGGGATGGGACGGGACGGAACGGAACAGAACTCAATGGAGTCAACCCGAGTAGAAAGGAACGGAATGGAATGGAATGGAATGGAATGGAATGGAATGGAATGGAATCAACCCGAGTAGAATGGAATGGATGGGAATGGAATGGAATGGAATGGAATGGAATAGAATTGAATGGAATGGAATGGAATCAACCCGAGTAGAATGGAATGGATTGGAATGGAATGGAATGGAATGGAATGGAATGGAATGGAATGGAATGGAATCAACCCGAGTAGAATGGAATGGATTGGAATGGACTGGAATGGAATGGAATGGAATGGAATGGAATGGAATGGAATGGAATGGAATGGAATGGAAACAACCCGAGTAGAATGGAATGGATTGGAATGGTATGGAATGGAATGGAATGGAATGGAATGGAATGGAATCAACACGAGTAGAATGGAATGGATTGGAATGGAATGGAATCGAATGGAATCGAACGGAATGGAATGGAATGAAATGGAATGGAATGGAATGGAATCAACCCGAGTAATACGGAATGGAATGGAATGGAATGCAATGGAATGGAATGCAATGGAATGGAATGGAATGGAATGGAATTTAATGGAATGAAATGGAATGGAATCGAATGGAATCGAATGGAATCGAATGGAATGGAATGGAATAGAATGCTATCAACCAGAGTAGACGCGAATGGAATGGAATGTAATTGAAAGGAATGGAATGGAATGGAATGGAATGGAATGGAATGGAATTTAATGGAATGAAATGGAATGGAATCGAATGGAATCGAATGGAATCGAATGGAATGGAATGGAATAGAATGCAATCAACCAGAGTAGACGCGAATGGAATGGAATGTAATTGAAAGGAATGGAATGGAATGGAGTGGAATGTAATGGAATGGAATGGAATGAATGGAATGGAATCAACCCGAGTAGAATGGAATGGATTGTGTTGGGCTGGAATAGAATGGAATGGAATGGAATTCAATGTAATAGAATGGAATTGAATCAACCCGCATGGAACGGAATGGAACGGAACGGAAAGGAGAAGAACGGAATGGAACGGAATCAACCCGAGCAGAACGGAACGGGATGGGATGGGACGGGACGGGACTTGACGGTTCGCGATGGGACAGAATGGAACAGAACGGAACGGCATGGAATCAAACCGAGTAGAATGGAAGGGAATGGAATGGAATGGAATGGAATGGAATGGAATAGAATAGAATGGAATTGAATCAACCCGCGTGGAACGGAATGGAACGGAACGGAAGGGAACGGAACGGAATGGAATGGAATCAACCCGAATACAACGGCACGGGACGGGACGGGACGGGACGGGACAGGACGGGACGGGACGGAATGGAACGGAACGGAACTCAATGGAATCAACACGAGTAGAAGGGAATGGAATGGAATGGAATGGAATGGAATGGAATGGAATGGAATGGAATGGAATGGAATGGAATCGAATGGAATGGAATGGAATGGAATGGAATGGAATGGAATGGAATGGAATGGAAACAACCCGAGTAGAATGGAATGGATTGGAATGGTATGGAATGGAATGGAATGGAATGGAATGGAATGGAATCAACACGAGTAGAATGGAATGGATTCGAATGGAATGGAATCGAATGGAATCGAACGGAATGGAATGGAATGAAATGGAATGGAATGGAATGGAATGGAATCAACCCGAGTAAAACGGAATGGAGTGGAATGGAATGCAATGGAATGGAATGCAATGGAATGGAATGGAATGGAATGGAATTTAAAGGAATGAAATGCAATGGAATCGAATGGAATCGAATGGAATCGAATGGAATGGAATGGAATAGAATGCTATCAACCAGAGTAGACGCGAATGGAATGGAATGTAATTGAAAGGAATGGAATGGAATGGAATGGAATGGAATGGAATGGAATGGAATGGAATGGAATTTAATGGAATGAAATGGAATGGAATCGAATGGAATCGAATGGAATCGAATGGAATGGAATGGAATAGAATGCTATCAACCAGAGTAGACGCGAATGGAATGGAATGTAATTGAAAGGAATGGAATGGAATGGAGTGGAATGTAATGGAATGGAATGGAATGAATGGAATGGAATCAACCCGAGTAGAATGGAATGGATTGTGTTGGGCTGGAATAGAATGGAATGGAATGGATTTCAATGTAATAGAATGGAATTGAATCAACCCGCATGGAACGGAATGGAACGGAACGGAAAGGAGAAGAACGGAATGGAACGGAATCAACCCGAGCAGAACGGAACGGGATGGGATGGGACGGGACGGGACTTGACGGTTCGCGATGGGACGGAATGGAACAGAACGGAACGGCATGGAATCAAACCGAGTAGAATGGAATGGAATGGAATGGAATGGAATGGAATGGAATGGAATGGAATAGAATAGAATGGAATTGAATCAACCCGCGTGGAACGGAATGGAACGGAACGGAAGGGAACGGAACGGAATGGAATGGAATCAACCCGAATACAACGGCACGGGATGGGACGGGACGGGACAGGACGGGACGGGACGGAATGGAACGGAACGGAACTCAATGGAATCAACACGAGTAGAAGGGAATGGAATGGAATGGAATGGAATGGAATGGAATGGAATGGAATGGAATGGAATGGAATCGAATGGAATGGAATGGAATGGAATGGAATGGAATGGAATGGAATGGAATGGAATGGAGTGGTATGGAATCAACCCGAGTAGAACGGAATGGAATGGAATGGAATGGAATGGAATGGAATCGGATGGAATCGAATGGAATCGAAGGGAATGGAATGGAATGGAATGGAATGGAATGGAATGAAATGGAATGGAATGGAATGGAATCGAATGGAATCGAATGGAATGGAATGGAATGGAAAGGAATGGAATGGAATGGAATGGAATGGAATGGAATCAACCCGAGTAGAATGAAATGGATTGGAATGGAATGGAATGGAATGGAATGGAATGGAATCGAATGGAATGGAATGGAATGGAATGGATTGGAATGGAATGGAAAGGAATGGAATCAACCCGAGTAGAACGGAATGGAATGGAATGGAATGGAATGGAATGGAATGGAATGGAATGGAATGGAATAGAATGGAATGAAAAATAGTAGAACGGAATGGAATGGAATGGAATGGAATGGAATGGAATTGAATGGAATGGAATGGATTGGAATCGATTGGAATGGAATGGAATGGAATGGAATGGAACGGAAAGGAATGCAATTGAATGGAATGATCAACCCGAGTAGAATGGAATGGATTGGAATGGAATGGAATGGAATGCAATCGAATGGAATCGAATGGAATGGAATGGAATGGAATGGAACGGAATGGAATGGAATGGAATGGAATGGAATCAACACGAGTAGAACAGAATGGAATGGAATGGAATGGAATGGAATGGAATGGAATGGAATGGAATGGAATTCAATATTATAGAATGGAATGGAATGGAATGGAATGGAATGGAATGGAATGGAAAGGAATGGAATCGAATGGAATCAAATGCAATGGAATGGAATAGAATGGACTCAGCCCGAGTAGAACGGAATGGAATGGAATGGAATGGAATGGAATGGAATGGAATAGAATGGAATCAAAACGAGTAGAATGGAATGGAATGGAATGGAATGGAATGGAATGGAATGGAATGGAATAGAATGGAATGGAATGGAATGGAATGGAACGGAATGGAACGGAACAGAAAGGAACGGAACGGCATGGAACAGAATCAACCCGAGCAGAATGGAACGGGAAGGGACGGTTCGGGATGGGACGGAATGGAAAAGAACGGAACGTCATGGAATCAACCCGAGTAGAATGGAAGAGAATGGAATGGAATGGAATGGAATGGAATGGAACCGAATGGAATCGAATGGGATGGTATGGAATGAAATGGAAGAGTATGGAATCAACCCGAGTGGAACGGAATGGAATGGAATGGAATGGAATGGAATGGAATGGAATGGAATGGAATGGAATGGAAAGGAATCAACCCGAGTAGAACGGAATGGAATGGAATGGAATGGAATGGAATGGAATGGAATCAACCCGAGTAGAATGGAATGGATTGGACTGGAATGGAATGGAATGGAATGGAATGGAATGGAATGGAATGGAATGGAATGGAATGGAATGGAAAGGAATCAACCCGAGTAGAATGGAATGGATTGGAATTGAATGGAATGAAATGGAATGGAATGGAATGGAATGGAATGGATTAGAATGGAATCGAATAGAATCAACCCGAGTAGAACTTAATGGAATGGAATGGAATGGAAAGGAATGAAATGGAACTGAATGGAATTCAATGGAATAGAATGGAATGGAATGGAATGGAATGGAATGGAATGGAATGGAATGGAATGGAATGGAATGGAATGGAATGGAATCGAATGGAATGGAATGGAATGGAATGGAATGGAATGGAATGGAATGGAATGGAATGGAATGCAATTTAATGGAATGGAATGGAATGGAATGGAATGGAATCGAATGGAATGGAATGGAATTGAATGGAATAAACCCGAGTAGAACGGAATGGAATGGAATGGAATGGAATGGAATAGAATGGAATGGAATGGAATGGAATCGGATGGAATCGAATGGAATCGAATGGAATGGAATGGAGTGGAATGGAAAGGAATGGAATGGAAACCAACCCGAGTAGAAAGGAATGGAATGGAATGAAATGGAATGGAATGGAATGGAATGGAATGGAATGGAATGGAATGAACCCGACTGGAATGGAATGGAATGGAATGGAAAGAATGGAATGGAATGGAATGGAACGGAATGGAATGGAATGATCAACACGAGTAGAATGGAGTGGATTGGAATGGAATGGAATGGAGTGGAATGGAATGCAATTGAATGGAATCGAATGGAATCGAATGGAATGGAATCTAATGGAGTGGAATGGAATGGAATTGAATGGAATGGAATGGAATGGAATGGAATGGAATGGAATCAACCCGAGTAGAATGGAATGGATGGGAATGGAATGGAATGGAATGGAATGGAATAGAATTGAATGGAATGGAATGGAATCAACCCGAGTAGAATGGAATGGATTGGAATGGAATGGAATGGAATGGAATGGAATGGAATGGAAACAACCCGAGTAGAATGGAATGGATTGGAATGGTATGGAATGGAATGGAATGGAATGGAATGGAATGGAATCAACACGAGTAGAATGGAATGGATTGGAATGGAATGGAATCGAATGGAATCGAACGGAATGGAATGGAATGAAATGGAATGGAATGGAATGGAATGGAATCAACCCGAGTAAAATGGAATGGAATGGAATGGAATGCAATGGAATGGAATGCAATGGAATGGAATGGAATGGAATGGAATTTAATGGAATGAAATGGAATGGAATCGAATGGAATCGAATGGAATCGAATGGAATGGAATGGAATAGAATGCTATCAACCAGAGTAGACGCGAATGGAATGGAATGTAATTGAATGGAATGGAATGGAATGGAATGGAATGGAATGGAATGGAATGGAATGGAATGGAATGGAATGGAATTTAATGGAATGAAATGGAATGGAATCGAATGGAATCGAATGGAATCGAATGGAATGGAATGGAATAGAATGCTATCAACCAGAGTAGACGCGAATGGAATGGAATGTAATTGAAAGGAATGGAATGGAATGGAGTGGAATGGAATGGAATGGAATGGAATGAATGGAATGGAATCAACCCGAGTAGAATGGAATGGATTGTGTTGGGCTGGAATAGAATGGAATGGAATGGAATTCAATGTAATAGAATGGAATTGAATCAACCCGCATGGAACCGAATGGAACGGAACGGAAAGGAGAAGAACGGAATGGAACGGAATCAACCCGAGCAGAACGGAACGGGATGGGATGGGACGGGACGGGACTTGACGGTTCGCGATGGGACGGAATGGAACAGAACGGAACGGCATGGAATCAAACCGAGTAGAATGGAATGGAATGGAATGGAATGGAATGGAATGGAATGGAATGGAATGGAATGGAATGGAATTGAATCAACCCGCGTGGAACGGAATGGAACGGAACGGAAGGGAACGGAACGGAATGGAATGGAATCAACCCGAATACAACGGCACGGGACGGGACGGGACGGGACGGGACAGGACGGGACGGGACGGAATGGAACGGAACGGAACTCAATGGAATCAACACGAGTAGAAGGGAATGGAATGGAATGGAATGGAATGGAATGGAATGGAATGGAATGGAATGGAATGGAATGGAACGGAACGGAATGGAATGGAATGGAATGGAATGGAATGGAATGGAATGGAATGGAATGGAATGGAATGGAATGGAGTGGAATGGAATCAACCCGAGTAGAACGGAATGGAATGGAATGGAATGGAATGGAATGGAATCGGATGGAATCGAATGGAATCGAAGGGAATGGAATGGAATGGAATGGAATGGAATGGAATGGAATGGAATGGAATGGAATCGAATGGAATCGAATGGAATGGAATGGAATGGAAAGGAATGGAATGGAACGGAATGGAATGGAATGGAATCAACCCGAGTAGAATGAAATGGATTGGAATGGAATGGAATGGAATGGAATGGAATGGAATCGAATTTAATGGAATGGAATGGAATGGATTGGAATGGAATGGAAAGGAATGGAATCAACCCGAGTAGAACGGAATGGAATGGAATGGAATGGAATGGAATGGAATGGAATGGAATGGAATGGAATGGAATGGAATGGAATAGAATGGAATGAAAACTAGTAGAACGGAATGGAATGGAATGGAATGCAATGGAATGGAATTGAATGGAATGGAATGGATTGGAATCGAATGGAATGGAATGGAATGGAATGGAATGGAACGGAAAGGAATGCAATTGAATGGAATGATCAACCCGAGTAGAATGGAATGAATTGGAATGGAATGGAATGGAATGCAATCGAATGGAATCGAATGGAATGGAATGGAATGGAATGGAACGGAATGGAATGGAATGGAATGGAATGGAATCAACCCGAGTAGAACAGAATGGAATGGAATGGAATGGAATGGAATGGAATGGAATGGAATGGAATGGAATGGATTGGAATTCAATGGAATAGAATGGAATGGAATGGAATGGAATGGAATGGAATGGAAAGGAATGGAATCGAATGGAATCAAATGCAATGGAATGGAATAGAATTGACTCAGCCCGAGTAGAACGGAATGGAATGGAATGGAATGGAATGGAATGGAATGGAATGGAATGGAATGGAATGGAATGGAATGGAATAGAATGGAATCAAAGCGAGTAGAACGGAATGGAATGGAATGGAATGGAATGGAATGGAATGGAATGGAATGGAATAGAATGGAATGGAATGGAATGGAATGGAATGGAGTGGAATGGAACGGAATCAACTCGAGTAGAATGGAATGGAATGGAATGGAATGGAATGGAATGGAATGGAGTGGAATGGAATGGAATGGAATGGAATGGAGTGGAATGGAATGGAATGGAATGGAACGAATGGAATGGAAACAACCCGAGTAGAATGGAATGGATTGGGATGGGCTGGAATGGAATGGAATGGAATGGAATCAATCCGAGTAGAATGAAATGGAATGGAATGGAACGGAATTCAATGAAATAGAATGGAATTGAATCAACCCGCATAGAACGGAATGGAACGGAACGGAAAGGAACGGAACGGCATGGAACAGAATCAACCCGAGCAGAATGGTACGGGATGGGACGGGACGGGACGGGACGGGACGGTTCGGGATTGGACGGAATGGAAAAGAACGGAACGTCATGGAATCAACCCGAGTAGAATGGAATGGAATGGAATGGAATGGAATGGAATGGAATGGAATGGAATGGAATGGAATAGAATAGAATGGAATTGAATCAACCCGCGTGGAATGGAATGGAACGGAACGGAAAGGAACGGAACGGAATGGAATGGAATCAACCCGAGTACAACGGCACGGGATGGGACGGGACGGGACGGGACTGGACGGGACGGGACGGAACGGAACGGAACGGAACTCAATGGAATCAACCCGAGTAGAATGGAATGGAATGGAATGGAATGGAATGGAATGGAATGGAATGGAATGGAATGGAATGGAATGGAATGGAGGGGAATGGAAAGGAATGGAATGGAAACCAACCCGAGTAGAACGGAATGGAATGGAATGGAATGGAATGGAATGGAATGGAATGGAATGGAATGAACCCGACTGGAATGGAATGGAATGGAATGGAAAGAATGGAATGGAATGGAATGGTACGGAATGGAATGGAATGATCAACACGAGTAGAATGGAGTGAATTGGAATGGAATCGAATGGAGTGGAATGGAAGGCAATCGAATGGAATCGAATGGAATCGAATGGAATGGAATCTAATGGAGTGGAATGGAATGGAATTGAATGGAATGGAATGGAATGGAATGGAATGGAATGAACCCGACTGGAATGGAATGGAATGGAATGGAAAGAATGGAATGGAATGGAATGGTACGGAATGGAATGGAATGATCAACACGAGTAGAATGGAGTGAATTGGAATGGAATCGAATGGAGTGGAATGGAAGGCAATCGAATGGAATCGAATGGAATCGAATGGAATGGAATCTAATGGAGTGGAATGGAATGGAATTGAATGGAATGGAATGGAATGGAATGGAATGGAATGGAATGGAATTCAATGGAAGAGAATGGAATGGAATGGAATGGAAGGGAATGGAATGGAATGGAACCGAATGGAATCGAATGGGATGGTATGGAATGAAATGGAAGAGTATGGAATCAACCCGAGTGGAACGGAATGGAATGGAATGGAATGGAATGGAATGGAATGGAATGGAATGGAATGGAATGGAATGGAATCAACCCGAGTAGAATGGAATGGAAAGGAATGGAATGGAATGGAATGGAATGGAATGGAATGGAATGGAATGGAATGGAATGGAATGGAATGGAATCAACCCGAGTAGAACGGAATGGAATGGAATGGAATGGAATGGAATGGAATGGAATGGAATGGAATCAACCCGAGTAGAATGGAATGGATTGGACTGGAATGGAATGGAATGGAATGGAATGGAATGGAATGGAATGGAATGGAAAGGAATCAACCCGAGTAGAATGGAATGGATTGGAATGGAATGGAATGAAATGGAATGGAATGGAATGGAATGGAATGGATTAGAATGGAATCGAATGGAATCAACCCGAGTAGAACTTAATGGAATGGAATGGAATGGAAAGGAATGAAATGGAACTGAATGGAATTCAATGGAATAGAATGGAATGGAATGGAATGGAATGGAATGGAATGGAATGGAATGGAATGGAATGGAATGGAATGGAATCGAATGGAATGGAATGGAATGGAATGGAATGGAATGGAATGGAATGCAATTTAATGGAATGGAATGGAATGGAATGGAATGGAATCAAATGGAATGGAATGGAATTGAATGGAATAAACCCTAGTAGAACGGAATGGAATGGAATGGAATGGAATGGAATGGAATCGGATGGAATCGAATGGAATCGAATGGAATGGAATGGAGTGGAATGGAAAGGAATGGAATGGAAACCTACCCGAGTAGAACGGAATGGAATGGAATGAAATGGAATGGAATGGAATGGAATGGAATGGAATGGAATGGAATGGAATGGAATGGAATGAACCCGACTGGAATGGAATGGAATGGAATGGAAAGAATGGAATGGAATGGAATGGAACGGAATGGAATGGAATGATCAACACGAGTAGAATGGAGTGGATTGGAATTTAATGGAATGGAGTGGAATGGAATGCAATCGAATGGAATCGAATGGAATCGAATGGAATGGAATCTAATGGAGTGGAATGGAATGGAATGGAATGGAATGGAATGGAATGGAATGGAATGGAATTCAATGGAATAGAACAGAGTGGAATGGAATGGAATGGAATGGAATGGAATGGAATGGAACCGAATGGAATGGAACCGAACGGAATCGAATGTGATGGTATGGAATGAAATGGAAGAGAATGGAATCAACCCGAGTGGAAAAGAATGGAATGGAATGGAATGGAATGGAATGGAATGGAATGGAATGGAATGGAATGGAATGGAATCAACCCGATTAGAATGGAATGGATTGGAATGGAATGGAATGGAATGGAATGGAATGGAATGGAATGGAATGGAATGGAATGGAATGCAATTTAATGGAATGGAATGGAATGGAATGGAATGGAATGGAATGGAATGGAATGGAATGGAATGGAATTGAATGGAATAAACCCGAGTAGAACGGAATGGAATGGAATGGAATGGAATGGAATGGAATGGAATGGAATGGAATGGAGAGGAATGGAATGGAATGGAATGGAATGGAATGGAACAGAATCGAATGGAATGGAATGGAATGGAATGGAATGGAATTTAATGGAATGGAATGGAATGGAATCAACCCGAGTAGAATGGAATGGATTGGAATGGAATGGACTTGAATGGAATGGAATGGAATGGAATCAATCCGAGTAGAATGGAATGGAATGGAATTCAATGTAATAGAATGGAATTGCATCAACCCGCGTGGAACGGAATGGAACGGAACGGAAAGGAACGGAACGGAATGGAACGGAATCAACCCGAGCAGAACGGAACGGGGTGGGACGGGACAGGACGGTACGCTTCGGGTCGGGGTGGGACGGAATGGAACGGAACGGAACGGCATAGAATCATCCGTAGTGGAATGGAATGGAATGGAATGGAATGGAATGGAATGGAATGGAATGGAATGGAATAGAATGGAATTGAATCAACTCGTGTGGAACGGAATGGAACGGAACGGAAAGGAACGGAACTGAATGGAATAGAATCAAGCTGAGTACAACGGCACGGGACGGTACGGGACGGGACGGGATGGGAAGGGACGGGACGGGACGGAACGGAACGGAACGGAACGCAATGGACTCAACCCGAGCAGACAGGAACGGAATGGAAAGGAATGGAGTAAAATCAACCCGATTAGAATGGAATGGATTGGAATGGAATGGAATGAAATCGAATGGAATGGAACGGAACGGAATGGAATGGAATGGAATGGAATCTACCTAAGTAGAATGGAATGGATTGGAATGGAATGGAATGGAATGGAATGGAATGGAATGGAATGGAATGGAATGGAATTAACCCGAGTAGAACGGAATGGAATGGAATGGAAAGGAATGGAATGGAATGGAATGGAATGGAATCCAATGGAATGGAATGGAATGGAATGGAATGGAATGGAATGGAATAGAATAGAATGGAATTGAGTCAACCCGTGTGGAACGGAATGGAACGGAATGGAAAGGAACGGAACGGAATGGAATGGAATCAACCTGAGTACAACGGCACGTGACGTTACGGGACGGGACGGGATGGGACGGGACGGGACGGGACGGGACGGAATGGAACGGAACTCAAGGGAGTCAACCCGAGTAGAAAGGAACGGAATGGAATGGAATGGAATGGAATGGAATGAAATCAACCCGAGTAGAATGGAATGGATTGGAATGGAATGGAATGGAATGGAATGGAATCAACCCTAGTAGAATGGAATGGATTGGAATGGATTGGAATGGAATGGAATGGAAGGGAATGGAATGGAATGGAATGGAATCAACCCGAGTAGAATGGAATGGATTGGAATGGATTGGAATGGAATGGAATGGAATGGAATGGAATGGAATGGAATTGAAAAGAAAGAAATGGAATGGAATGGAATGAAATCAACCCGAGTAGAATGGAATGGATTGGAATGGAATGGAATGGAATGGAATGGAATGGAATCAACCCGAGTAGAATGGAATGGATTGGAATGGAATGGAATGGAATGGAATGGAATGGAATGGAATGGAATGGAATGGAATCGAATGGAATGGAATGGAATGGAATGGAATGGAATGGAATGGAATGGAATGGAAAGGAATGGAATGAACCCGAGTAGAATGGAATGGATTGGAATGGAATGGAATGGAATGGAATGGAATGGAATGGAATGGAATGGAATGGAATGGAATGGAATGGAATGGAATCAACCCGAGTTGAATGGAATGGATTGGAATGGAATGGAATGGAATGGAATGGAATAGAATCAACTCGAGTAGAACGGAATAGAATGGAATGGAATGGAACGGAATGGAATGGAATGGAATGGAATCGAGTCGAGTGGAATCCAATGGAATCGAATGGAATGGAATGGAATAGAATAGAGTGGAATGGAATCAACCCGTGTGGAACGGAATGGAACGGAATGGAAAGGAACGGAAAGGAATGGAATGTAACCAACCCGAGTACAACGGCACGGGACGGGACGGGACGGGACGGGATGGGACGGGACGGGATGGGACGGGACGGAACGGAACAGAACTCAATGTAGTCAACCCGAGTAGAAAGGAACGGAATGGAATGGAATGGAATGGAATGGAATGGAATGGAATCAACCCGAGTAGAATGGAATGGATGGGAATGGAATGGAATGGAATGGAATGGAATGGAATGGAATGGAATGGAATGGAATGGAATGGAATGGAATGGAATGGAATGGAATGGAATGGAATGGAATGAAATTGAATGGAATGGAATGGAATGGAATCAACCCAAGTAGAATGGAATGGATTGGAATGGAATGGAGTGGAATGGAATGGAAAGAAATCAACCCGAGTAGAATGGATTCGATTGGAATGGAATGGAATGGAATGGAATGGAATGGAATGGAATGGAATGGAATGGAATCAACCCGAGAACAACGTAATGGAATGGAATGGAATGGAATGGAATGGAATGGAATGGAATGGAATTCAATGGAATGGAATGGAATGGAAAGGAATGGAATGGAATAGAATGGAATCAACACGAGTAGAACACAATGGAATGGAATTGAATGGAATGGAATGGAATGGAATGGAATGGAATGGAATGGAATGGAATGGAATGGAATGGAATACAATGGAATAGAATGGAATCGAATGGAATGGAATGGAATGGAATGGAATGGAATCAACCCGAGTAGAATGGAACGGATTGTAATGGAATGGAATGGAATGGAATCGAATGGAATGGAATGGAATGGAATGGAATGGAATGGTGTGGAATGGAATGGAATGGAATGGAATGGAATCGAATGGAATAGAATGGAATGGAATGGAATGGAATGTAGTGGAATGGAATGGAATCAACCCGAGTAGAATGTAATGGATTGGAATGGAATTGAATGGAATGGAATGGAATGGAATGGAATGGAATGGAATGGAGTGGAATGGAATGGAATGGAATGGAATGAATGGAATGGAATCAACCCGAGTAGAATGGAATGGATTGTGTTGGGCTAGAATAGAATGGAATGGAATGGAATTCAATGTAATAGAATGGAATTGAATCAACCCGCATGGAACGGAATGGAACGGAACGGAAAGGAGAAGAACGGAATGGAACGGAATCAACCCGAGCAGAACGGAACGGGATGGGACGGGACGGGACGGGACTTGACGGTTCGCGATGGGACGGAATGGAACAGAACGGAACGGCATGGAATCAAACCGAGTAGAATGGAATGGAATGGAATGGAATGGAATGGAATGGAATGGAATGGAATGGAATGTAATAGAATAGAATGGAATTGAATCAACCCGCGTGGAACGGAATGGAACGGAACGGAAGGGTACGGAACGGAATGGAATGGAATCAACCAGAAAACAACGGCACGGGACGGGACGGGACGGGACGGGACAGGACGTGACGGGACGGAATGGAACGGAACGGAACTCAATGGAATCAACACGAGTAGAAGGGAATGGAATGGAATGGAATGGAATGGAATGGAAAGGAATGGAATGAAATTGAATGGAATGGAATGGAATGGAATCAACCCAAGTAGAATGGAATGGATTGGAATGGAATGGAGTGGAATGGAATGGAAAGAAATCAACCCGAGTAGAATGGATTCGATTGGAATGGAATGGAATGGAATGGAATGGAATGGAATGGAATGGAATGGAATGGAATGGAATCAACCCGAGAACAACGTAATGGAATGGAATGGAATGGAATGGAATGGAATGGAATTCAATGGAATGGAATGGAATGGAATGGAATGGAATGGAATAGAATGGAATCAACACGAGTAGAACACAATGGAATGGAATGGAATGCAATGGAATGTAATGTAATGGAATGGAATGGAATGGAATGGAATGGAATGGAATGGAATCGAATGGAATGGAAAGGAATGGAATGGAATGGAATGGAATGGAATGGAATGGAATGGAATGGAATACAATGGAATAGAATGGAATCGAATGGAATGGAATGGAATGGAATGGAATGGAATCAACCCGAGTAGAATGGAATGGATTGTAATGGAATGGAATGGAATGGAATCGAATGGAATGGAATGGAATGGAATGGAATGGAATGGTGTGGAATGGAATGGAATGGAATGGAATGGAATCGAATGGAATAGAATGGAATGGAATGGAATGGAATGTAGTGGAATGGAATGGAATCAACCCGAGTAGAATGTAATGGATTGGAATGGAATTGAATGGAATGGAATGGAATGGAATGGAATGGAGTGGAATGGAATGGAGTGGAATGGAATGGAATGGAATGGAATGAATGGAATGGAATCAACCCGAGTAGAATGGAATGGATTGTGTTGGGCTGGAATAGAATGGAATGGAATGGAATGGAATTCAATGTAATAGAATGGAATTGAATCAACCCGCATGGAACGGAATGGAACGGAACGGAAAGGAGAAGAACGGAATGGAACGGAATCAACCCGAGCAGAACGGAACGGGATGGGACGGGACGGGACGGGACTTGACGGTTCGCGATGGGACGGAATGGAACAGAACGGAACGGCATGGAATCAAACCGAGTAGAATGGAATGGAATGGAATGGAATGGAATGGAATGGAATGGAATGGAATAGAATAGAATGGAATTGAATCAACCCGCGTGGAACGGAATGGAACGGAACGGAAGGGAACGGAACGGAATGGAATGGAATCAACCCGAATACAACGGCACGGGACGGGACGGGACGGGACGGGACAGGACGTGACGGGACGGAATGGAACGGAACGGAACTCAATGGAATCAACACGAGTAGAAGGGAATGGAATGGAATGGAATGGAATGGAATGGAATGGAATGGAATGGAATGGAATGGAATGGAATGGAATGGAATCGAATGGAATGGAATGGAATGGAATGGAATGGAATGGAATGGAATGGAATGGAATGGAATGGAATGGAGTGGAGTGGAATCAACCCGAGTAGAACGGAATGGAATGGAATGGAGTGGAATGGAATGGAATCGGATGGAATCGAATGGAATCGAAGGGAATGGAATGGAATGGAATGGAATGGAATGGAATGGAATCGAATGGAATCGAATGGAAAGGAATGGAATGGAAAGGAATGGAATGGAATGGAATGGAATGGAATGGAATCAACCCGAGTAGAATGAAATGGATTGGAATGGAATGGAATGGAATGGAATGGAATGGAATCGAATGGAATGGAATGGAATGGAATGGAATGGATTGGAATGGAATGGAAAGGAATGGAATGAACCGGAGTAGAACGGAATGGAATGGAATGGAATGGAATGGAATGGAATGGAATGGAATGGAATGGAATAGAATGGAATGAAAACTAGTAGAACGGAATGGAATGGAATGGAATGGAATGGAATGGAATGGAATGGAATGGAATGGAATCGAATGGAATGGAATGGATTGGAATCGAATGGAATGGAATGGAATGGAATGGAATGGAATGGAACGGAAAGGAATGCAATTGAATGGAATGATCAACCCGAGTAGAATGGAATGGATTGGAATGGAATGGAATGGAATGGAATCGAATGGAATCGAATGGAATGGAATGGAATGGAATGGAATGGAATGGAATGGAACGGAATGGAATGGAATGGAATGGAATGGAATCAACCCGAGTAGAACGGAATGGAATGGAATGGAATGGAATGGAATGGAATGGAATGGAATGGAATTCAATGGAATAGAATGGAATGGAATGGAATGGAATGGAATGGAATGGAATGGAATGGAATGGAATGGAATGGAATGGAAAGGAATGTAATCGAAGGGAATCAAATGCAATGGAATGGAATAGAATGGATTCTGCCCGAGTAGAACGGAATGGAATGGAATGGAATGGAATGGAATGGAATGGAATGGAATGGAATGGAATGGAATGGAATGGAATAGAATGGAATCAAAACGAGTAGAACGGAATGGAATGGAATGGAATGGAATGGAATGGAATGGAATGGAATGGAATGGAATGGAATAGAATGGAATGGAATGGAATGGAATGGAGTGGAATGGAATGGAATCAACTCGAGTAGAATGGAATGGAATGGAATGGAATGGAATGGAATGGAATGGAGTGGAATGGAATGGAATGGAATGGAATGGAATGGAATGGAATGGAGTGGAATGGAATGGAATGGAATGGAACGAATGGAATGGAAACAACCCGAGTAGAATGGAATGGATTGGGATGGAATGGAATTCAATGTAATAGAATGGAATTGAATCAACCCGCATGGAACGGAATGGAACGGAACGGAAAGGAACGGAACGGCATGGAACGGAATCAACCCGAGCAGAATGGAACGGGATGGGACGGGACGGGACGGGACGGTACGGTTCGGGATGGGACGGAATGGAAAAGAACGGAACGTCATGGAATCAACCTGAGTAGAATGGAATGGAATGGAATGGAATGGAATGGAATGGAATGGAATGGAATAGAATAGAATGGAATTGAATCAACCCGCGTGGAACGGAATGGAACGGAACGGAAAGGAAAAGAACGGAATGGAATGGAATCAACCCGAGTACAACGGCACGGGATGGGACGGGACGAGACGGGACTGGACGGGACGGGACAGAACGGAACGGAACGGAACTCAATGGAATCAACCCGAGTAGAATGGAATGGAATGGAATGGAATGGAATGGAATGGAATGGAATGGAATGGAATGGAATGGAATGGAATGGAATGGAATGGAATGGAATGGAATGGAATGGAATGAAATGGAGGGGAATGGAAAGGAATGGAATGGAAACCAACCCGAGTAGAACGGAATGGAATGGAATGGAATGGAATGGAATGGAATGGAATGGAATGGAATGGAATGGAATGGAATGAACCCGACTGGAATGGAATGGAATGGAATGGAAAGAATGGAATGGAATGGAATGGTACGGAATGGAATGGAATGATCAACACGAGTAGAATGGAGTGGATTGGAATGGAATGGAATGGAGTGGAATGGAATGCAATCGAATGGAATCGAATGGAATCGAATGGAATGGAATCTAATGGAGTGGAATGTAATGGAATTGAATGGAATGGAATGGAATGGAATGGAATGGAATGGAATTTAATGGAAGAGAATGGAATGGAATGGAATGGAATGGAATGGAATGGAATGGAACCGAATGGAATCGAATGGGATGGTATGGAATGAAATGGAAGAGTATGGAATCAACCCGAGTGTTACGGAATGGAATGGAATGGAATGGAATGGAATGGAATGGAATGGAATGGAATGGAATGGAATGGAATCAACCCGACTTGAATGGAATGGATTGGAATGGAATGGAATGGAATGGAATGGAATGGAATCGAAAGGAATGCAATGGAATGGAATGGAATGGAATGGAATGGAGTGGAATGGAATGGAATGGAATGGAATGGAATGGAAAGGAATGGAATGGAATCAACCCAAGTAGAATGGAATGGATTGGAAAGGAATGGAATGGAATGGAATGGAAAGAAATCAACCGGAGTAGAATGGATTGGATTGGAATGGAATGGAATGGAATGGAATAGAAAGGAATGGAATGGAATGGAATCAACTGGAATGGAATGGAATAGAAAGGAATGGAATGGAATGGAATCAACCCGAGAACAACGTAATGGAAAGGAATGGAATGGAATGGAATGGAGTGGAATGGAATGGAATGGAATGGAATGGAATGGAATGGAATGGAATCAACCCGAGTAGAACGGAATGGAATGGAATGGAATGGAATGGAATGGAATGGAATCAACCCGAGTAGAATGGAATGGATTGGACTGGAATGGAATGGAATGGAATGGAAAAGAATGGAATGGAATGGAATGGAATGGAATGGAATGGAAAGGAATCAACCCGAGTAGAATGGAATGGATTGGAATGGAATGGAATGAAATGGAATGGAATGGAATGGAATGGAATGGATTAGAATGGAATCGAATGGAATCAACCCGAGTAGAGCTTAATGGAATGGAATGGAATGGAATGGAATGAAATGGAATGGAATGGAATGGAATGGAATGGATTAGAATGGAATCGAATGGAATCAACCCGAGTAGAGCTTAATGGAATGGAATGGAATGGAAAGGAATGAAATGGAACTGAATGGAATTCAATGGAATAGAATGGAATGGAATGGAATGGAATGGAATGGAATGGAATGGAATGGAATGGAATGGAATGGAATCGAATGGAATGGAATGGAATGGAATGGAATGGAATGGAATGGAATGCAATTTAGTGGAATGGAATGGAATGGAATGGAATGGAATCGAATGGAATGGAATGGAATTGAATGGAATAAACCCGAGTAGAACGGAATGGAATGGAATGGAATGGAATGGAATGGAATGGAATGGAATCGGATGGAATCGAATGGAATCGAATGGAATGGAATGGAGTGGAATGGAAAGGAATGGAATGGAAACCAACCCGAGTAGAACGGAATGGAATGGAATGGAATGGAATGGAATAGAATGGAATGGAATGGAATGGAATGGAATGAACCCGACTGGAATGGAATGGAATGGAATGGAAAGAATGGAATGGAATGGAATGGAACGGAATGGAATGGAATGATCATCACGAGTAGAATGGAGTGGATTGGAATGGAATGGAATGGAGTGGAATGGAATGCAATCGAATGGAATGGAATGGAATCGAATGGAATGGAATCTAATGGAGTGGAATGGAATGGAATTGAATGGAATGGAATGGAATGGAATGGAATGGAATGGAATTCAATGAATAGAACAGAGTGGAATGGAATGGAATGGAACCGAATGGAATGGAACCGAATGGAATCGAATGTGATGGTATGGAATGAAATGGAAGAGAATGGAAACAACCCGAGTGGAAAAGAATGGAATGGAATGGAATGGAATGGAATGGAATGGAATGGAATCAACCCGAGTAGAATGGAATTGATTGGAATGGAATGGAATGGAATGGAATGGAATCGAATGGAATGGAATGGAATGGAATGGAATGGAATGGAATGGAATGGAATGGAATGCAATTTAATGGAATGGAATGGAATGGAATGGAATGGAATGGAATGGAATGGAATGGAATGGAATGGAATGGAATTGAATGGAATAAACCCGAGTAGAACGGAATGGAATGGAATGGAATGGAATGGAATGGAGAGGAATGGAATGGAATGGAATGGAATGGAACGGAATGGAATGGAATGGAATGGAATGGAACGGAATGGAATGGAATTTAATGGAATGGAATGGAATGGAATCAACCCGAGTAGAATGGAATGGATTGGAATGGAATGGACTTGAATGGAATGGAATGGAATGGAATCAATCCGAGTAGAATGGAATGGAATGGAATTCAATGTAATAGAATGGAATTGAATCAACCCGCGTGGAACGGAATGGAACGGAACGGAAATGAACGGAACGGAATGGAACGGAATCAACCCGAGCAGAACGGAACAGGGTGGGACGGGACAGGACGGTACGCTTCGGGTCGGGGAGGGACGGAATGGAACGGAACGGAACGGCATAGAATCATCCGTAGTGGAATGGAATGGAATGGAATGCAATGGAAAGGAATGGAATGGAATAGAATGGAATTGAATCAACTCGTGTGGAACGGAATGGAACGGAACGGAAAGGAACGGAACTGAATGGAATGGAATCAAGCCGAGTACAACGGCACGGGACGTTACGGGACGGGACGGGATGGGACGGGACGGGACGGGACGGGACGGAATGGAACGGAACTCAAGGGAGTCAACCCGAGTAGAAAGGAACGGAATGGAATGGAATGGAATGGAATGGAATGAAATCAACCCGAGTAGAATGGAATGGATTCGAATGGAATGGAATGGAATGGAATGGAATGGAATGGAATCAACCCGAGTAGAATGGCATGGATTGGAATGGAATGGAATGGAATGGAATGGAATGGAATGGAATGGAATGGAATGGAATGGAATCAACCCGAGTTGAATGGAATGGATTGGAATGGAATGGAATGGAATGGAATGGAATGGAATGGAATGGAATGGAATGGAATCAACTCGAGTAGAACGGAATAGAATGGAATGGAATGGAACGGAATGGAATGGAATGGAATGGAATCGAGTCGAATGGAATCCAATGGAATCGAACGGATTGGAATGGAATAGAATAGAGTGGAATAGAATCAACCCGTTTGGAACGGAATGGAACGGAATGGAAAGGAACGGAAAGGAATGGAATGTAATCAACCCGAGTACAACGACACGGGACGGGACGGGACGGGACGGGATGGGACGGGACGGGATGGGACGGGACGGAATGGAACAGAACTCAATGGAGTCAACCCGAGTAGAAAGGAACGGAATGGAATGGAATGGAATGGAATGGAATGGAATGGAATCAACCCGAGTAGAATGGAATGGATGGGAATGGAATGGAATGGAATGGAATGGAATGGAATAGAATTGAATGGAATGGAATGGAATCAACCCGAGTAGAATGGAATGGATTGGAATGGAATGGACTTGAATGGAATGGAATGGAATGGAATGGAATGGAATGGAATCAACCCGAGTAGAATGGAATGGATTGGAATGGAATGGACTTGAATGGAATGGAATGGAATGGAATCAATCCGAGTAGAATGGAATGGAATGGAATTCAATGTAATAGAATGGAATTGAATCAACCCGCGTGGAACGGAACGGAACGGAAAGGAACGGAACGGAATGGAACGGAATCAACCCGAGCAGAACGGAACGGGGTGGGACGGGACAGGACGGTACGGGTCGGGTCGGGGTGGGACGGAATGGAACGGAACGGAACGGCATAGAATCTTCCGGAGTGGAATGGAATGGAATGGAATGGAATGGAATGGAATGGAATGGAATGGAATGGAATGGAATGGAATGGAATAGAATGGAATTGAATCAACTCGTGTGGAACGGAATGGAACGGAACGGAAAGGAACGGAACTGAATGGAATGGAATCAAGCCGAGTACAATGGCACGGGACGGGACGGAACGGGACGGGATGGGAAGGGACGGGACGGGACGGAACGGAACGGAACGGAACGCAATGGACTCAACCCGAGCAGACAGGAACGGAATGGAATGGAATGGAATAAAATCAACCCGATTAGAATGGAATGGATTGGAATGGAATGGAATGAAATCGAATGGAATGGAACGGAACGGAATGGAATGGAATGGAATGGAATCTACCTAAGTAGAATGGAATGGATTGGAATGGAATGGAATGGAATGGAATGGAATGGAATGGAATGGAATGGAATGGAATTAACCCGAGTAGAACGGAATGGAATGGAATGGAAAGGAATGGAATGGAATGGAATGGAATGGAATGGAATGGAATGGAATGGAATCGAATGGAATCCAATGGAATGGAATGGAATGGAATGGAATGGAATGGAATAGAATAGAATGGAATTGAGTCAACCCGTGTGGAACGTAATGGAACGGAATGGAAAGGAACGGAACGGAATGGAATGGAATCAACCCGAGTACAACGGCACGGGACGTTACGGGACGGGACGGGATGGGACGGGACGGGACGGGACGGGACGGAATGGAACGGAACTCAAGGGAGTCAACCCGAGTAGAAAGGAACGGAATGGAATGGAATGGAATGGAATGGAATGGAATGGAATGGAATGGAATCAACCCGAGTAGAATGGAATGGATTGGAATGGATTGGAATGGAATGGAATGGAATGGAATGGAATGGAATGGAATGGAATGGAATGGAGTGGAATGAAATTGAAAAGAATGAAATGGAATGGAATGGAATGAAATCAACCCGAGTAGAATGGAATGGATTGGAATGGAATGGAATGGAATGGAATGGAATGGAATGGAATGGAATCAACCCGAGTAGAATGGAATGGATTGGAATGGAATGGAATGGAATGGAATGGAATGGAATGGAATGGAATCAATCCGAGTAGAATGGAATGGATTGGAATGGAATGGAATGGAATGGAATCATCCCGAGTAGAACGGAAAGGAATGGAATGGAATGGAAACAAATGGAATCGAAAGGAATGGAATGGAATGGAATGGAATGGAATGGAATGGAATGGAATGGAATGGAATGGAATGGAATGAACCCGAGTAGAATGGAATGGATTGGAATGGAATGGAATGGAATCGAATGGAATGGAATGGAATGGAATGGAATGGAATGGAATGGAATGGAATGGAATGGAATTGAATGGAATGGAATGGAATGAACCCGAGTAGAATGGAATGGATTGGAATGGAATGGAATGGAATCGAATGGAATGGAATGGAATGGAATGGAATGGAATGGAATCAACCCGAGTTGAATGGAATGGATTGGAATGGAATGGAATGGAATGGAATGGAATGGAATCAACTCGAGTAGAACGGAATAGAATGGAATGGAATGGAACGGAATGGAATGGAATGGAATGGAATCGAGTCGAGTGGAATCCAATGGAATCGAATGGAATGGAATGGAATAGAATAGAGAGGAATAGAATCAACCCGTGTGGAACGGAATGGAACGGAATGGAAAGGAACGGAAAGGAATAGAATGTAATCAACCCGAGTACAACAGCACGGGACGGGACCGGACGGGACGGGATGGGACGGGACGGGATGGGATGGGACGGAGCGGAACAGAACTCAATGGAGTCAACCCGAGTAGAAAGGAACGGAATGGAATGGAATGGAATGGAATGGAATGGAATGGAATGGAATCAACCCGAGTAGAATGGAATGGATGGGAATGGAATGGAATGGAATGGAATGGAATAGAATTGAATGGAATGGAATGGAATCAACCCGAGTAGAATGGAATGGATTGGAATGGAATGGAATGGAATGGAATGGAATGGAATGGAAAGGAATGGAATCAACCCGAGTAGAATGGAATGGATTGGAATGGACTGGAATGGAATGGAATGGAATGGAATGGAATGGAATGGAATGGAATGGAATCGAATGGAATGGAAACAACCCGAGTAGAATGGAATGGATTGGAATGGTATGGAATGGAATGGAATGGAATGGAATGGAATGGAATGGAATCAACACGAGTAGAATGGAATGGATTGGAATGGAATGGAATCGAATGGAATCGAACGGAATGGAATGGAATGAAATGGAATGGAATGGAATGGAATGGAATCAACCCGAGTAAAATGGAATGGAATGGAATGGAATGCAATGGAATGGAATGCAATGGAATGGAATGGAATGGAATGGAATGGAATTTAATGGAATGAAATGGAATGGAATCGAATGGAATCGAATGGAATCGAATGGAATGGAATGGAATAGAATGGTATCAACCAGAGTAGAAGCGAATGGAATGGAATGTAATTGAAAGGAATGGAATGGAATGGAATCGAATGGAATCGAATGGAATGGAATGGAATGGAATGGAATGGAATGGAAGGGATTGGAATGGAATGGAATGGAATGGAATGGAATGGAATGGAATGGAATGGAATGAACCCGACTGGAATGGAATGGAATGGAATGGAAAGAATGGAATGGAATGGAATGGAACGGAATGGAATGGAATGATCAACACGAGTAGAATGGAGTGGATTGGAATGGAATGGAATGGAGTGGAATGGAATGCAATCGAATGGAATGGAATGGAATCGAATGGAATGGAATCTAATGGAGTGGAATGGAATGGAATTGAATGGAATGGAATGGAATGGAATGGAATGGAATTCAATGGAATAGAACAGAGTGGAATGGAATGGAATGGAATGGAATGGAACCGAATGGAATGGAACCGAATGGAATCGAATGTGATGGTATGGAATGAAATGGAAGAGAATGGAATCAACCCGAGTGGAAAAGAATGGAATGGAATGGAATGGAATGGAATGGAATGGAATGGAATGGAATGGAATCAACCCGAGTAGAATGGAATTGATTGGAATGGAATGGAATGGAATGGAATGGAATGGAATGGAATGGAATGGAATGGAATGGAATGGAATGGAATGGAATGGAATGGAATGGAATGGAATGGAATGGAATGGAATGCAATTTAATGGAATGGAATGGAATGGAATGGAATGGAATGGAATGGAATGGAATGGAATTGAATGGAATAAACCCGAGTAGAACGGAATGGAATGGAATGGAATGGAATGGAATGGAGAGGAATGGAATGGAATGGAATGGAATGGAACGGAATGGAATGGAATGGAATGGAATGGAACGGAATGGAATGGAATTTAATGGAATGGAATGGAATAGAATCAACCCGAGTAGAATGGAATGGATTGGAATGGAATGGACTTGAATGGAATGGAATGGAATGGAATCAATCCGAGTAGAATGGAATGGAATGGAATTCAATGTAATAGAATGGAATTGAATCAACCCGCGTGGAACGGAATGGAACGGAACGGAAATGAACGGAACGGAATGGAACGGAATCAACCCGAGCAGAACGGAACAGGGTGGGACGGGACAGGACGGTACGCTTCGGGTCGGGGTGGGACGGAATGGAACGGAATGGAACGGCATAGAATCATCCGTAGTGGAATGGAATGGAATGGAATGCAATGGAAAGGAATGGAATGGAATAGAATGGAATTGAATCAACTCGTGTGGAACGGAATGGAACGGAACGGAAAGGAACGGAACTGAATGGAATGGAATCAAGCCGAGTACAACGGCACGGGACGTTACGGGACGGGACGGGATGGGACGGGACGGGACGGGACGGGACGGAATGGAACGGAACTCAAGGGAGTCAACCCGAGTAGAAAGGAACGGAATGGAATGGAATGGAATGGAATGGAATGAAATCAACCCGAGTAGAATGGAATGGATTGGAATGGAATGGAATGGAATGGAACGGAATGGAATGGAATCAACCCGAGTAGAATGGCATGGATTGGAATGGAATGGAATGGAATCGAATGGAATGGAATGGAATGGAATGGAATCAACCCGAGTTGAATGGAATGGATTGGAATGGAATGGAATGGAATGGAATGGAATGGAATGGAATGCAATGGAATGGAATGGAATGGAATGGAATGGAATTTAATGGAATGAAATGGAATGGAATCGAATGGAATCGAATGGAATCGAATGGAATGGAATGGAACAGAATGCTATCAACCAGAGTAGAAGCGAATGGAATGGAATGTAATTGAAAGGAATGGAATGGAATGGAATGGAATGGAATGGAATGGAATGGAATGGAATGGAATGGAATGGAATCAACCCGAGTAGAGTGGAATGGATTGGAATGGAATGGACTTGAATGGAATGGAATGGAATGGAATCAATCCGAGTAGAATGGAATGGAATGGAATTCAATGTAATAGAATGGAATTGAATCAACCCGCGTGGAACGGAATGGAACGGAATGGAAAGGAACGGAACGGAATGGAACGGAATCAACCCGAGCAGAACGGAACGGGGTGGGACGGGACAGGACGGTACGGGTTGGGTCGGGGTGGGACGGAATGGAACGGAACGGAACGGCATAGAATCATCCGGAGTGGAATGGAATGGAATGGAATGGAATGGAATGGAATGGAATGGAATGGAATAGAATGGAATTGAATCAACTCGTGTGGAACGGAATGGAACGGAACGGAAAGGAACGGAACTGAATGGAATGGAATCAATCCGAGTACAACGGCACGGGACGGGACGGGACGGGACGGGATGGGAAGGGACAGGACGGGACGGAACGGAACAGAACGGAACGCAATGGACTCAACCCGAGCAGACAGGAACGGAATGGAATGGAATGGAATAAAATCAACCCGATTAGAATGGAATGGATTGGAATGGAATGGAATGAAATCGAATGGAATGGAACGGAACGGAATGGAATGGAATGGAATGGAATCTACCTAAGTAGAATGGAATGGATTGGAATGGAATGGAATGGAATGGAAAGGAATGGAATGGAATGGAATGGCATGGAATGGAATGGAATGGAATTAACCCGAGTAGAACGGAATGGAATGAAATGGAAAGGAATGGAATGGAATGCAATGGAATGGAATCGAATGGAATCCAGTGGAATCGAATGGAATGGAATGGAATAGAATGGAATAGAATAGAATGGAATTGAGTCAACCCGTGTGGAACGTAATGGAACGGAATGGAAAGGAACGGAACGGAATGGAATGGAATCAACCCGAGTACAATGGCACGGGACGTTACGGGACGGGACGGGATGGGACGGGACGGGACGGGACGGGACGGAATGGAACGGAACTCAAGGGAGTCAACCCGAGTAGAAAGGAACGGAATGGAATGGAATGGAATGGAATGGAATGGAATGGAATGGAATCAACCCGAGTAGAATGGAATGGATTGGAATGGATTGGAATGGAATGGAATGGAATGGAATGGAATGGAATGGAAAGGAATGGAATGGAATGGAATGGAAATGAAAAGAATGAAATGGAATGGAATGGAATGAAATCAACCCGAGTAGAATGGAATGGATTGGAATGGAATGGAATGGAATGGAATGGAATGGAATGGAATGGAATGGAATCAACCCGAGTAGAATGGAATGGATTGGAATGGAATGGAATGGAATGGAATGGAATGGAATGGAATGGAATGGAATGGAATGGAATGGAATCAACCCGAGTAGAATGGAATTGATTGGAATGGAATGGAATCGAATGGAATCATCCCGAGTAGAACGGAAAGGAATGGAATGGAATGGAAAGGAATGGAATCGAAAGGAATGGAATGGAATGGAATGGAATGGAACGGAATGGAATGGAATGAACCCGAGTAGAATGGAATGGATTGGAATGGAATGGAATGGAATCGAATGGAATGGAATGGAATGGAATGGAATGGAATTGAATGGAATGGAATGGAATGAACCCGAGTAGAATGGAATGGATTGGAATGGAATGGAATGGAATGGAATCGAATGGAATGGAATGGAATGGAATGGAATGGAATGGAATGGAATCAACCCGAGTTGAATGGAATGGATTGGAATGGAATGGAATGGAATGTAATGGAATCAACTCGAGTAGAACGGAATAGAATGGAATGGAATGGAACGGAATGGAATGGAATGGAATGGAATCGAGTCGAGTGGAATCCAATGGAATCGAATGGAATGGAATGGAATAGAATAGAGTGGAATAGAATCAACCCGTGTGGAACGGAATGGAACGGAATGGAAAGGAACGGAAAGGAATGGAATGTAATCAACCCGAGTACAACGGCACGGGACAGGACGGGACGGGACGGGATGGGACGGGACGGGATGGGACGGGACGGAACGGAACAGAACTCAATGGAGTCAACTCGAGTAGAAAGGAACGGAATGGAATGGAATGGAATGGAATGGAATGGAATGGAATCAACCCGAGTAGAATGGAATGGATGGGAATGGAATGGAATGGAATGGAATGGAATAGAATTGAATGGAATGGAATGGAATCAACCCGAGTAGAATGGAATGCATTGGAATGGAATGGAATGGAATGGAATGGAATCGAATGGAATGGAATGGAATGGAATCAACCCGAGTAGAATGGAATGGATTGGAATGGAATGGAATGGAATGGAATGGAATGGAATGGAATGGAATGGAATGGAATGGAATGGAATGGAAACAACCCGAGTAGAATGGAATGGATTGGAATGGTATGTAATGGAATGGAATGGAATGGAATGGAATGGAATCAACACGAGTAGAATGGAATGGATTGGAACGGAATGGAAACGAATGGAATCGAACGGAATGGAATGGAATGAAATGGAATGGAATGGAATGGAATGGAATCAACCCGAGTAAAATGGAATGGAATGGAATGGAATGCAATGGAATGGAATGGGATGGAATGGAATGAAATGGAATGGAATCGAATGTAATCGAATGGAATCGAATGGAATGGAATGAAATAGAATGCTATCAACCAGAGTAGAAGCGAATGGAATGGAATGTAATTGAAAGCAATGGAATGGAATGGAATGGAATGGAATGGAATGGAATAGAATCAACCAGAGTAGAATGGAATGGATTGGAATGGACCGGAACGGAATCGAATGGAATGGAATGGAATGGAATGGAATGGAATGGAATGGAATGGAATGGAATGGAATGGAATCAACCCGAGTAGAATGGAATGGATTTGAATTCAATGGAATGGAATGGAATCAAATGGAATGGAATGGAATGGAATGGAATGGAATGGAATGGAATGGAATGGAGTGGAATGGAATGGAATGAAATCAACCCGAGTAGAACCGAATGGAATGGAATGGAATCTACCTAAGTAGAATGGAATGGATTGGAATGGAAGGGAATGGAATGGAATGGAATGGAATGGAATTAACCCGAGTAGAACGGAATGGAATGGAATGGAATGGAATGGAATGGAATGGAATGGAATGGAATCGAAAGGAATCCAATGGAATGGAATGGAATGGAATGGAATGGAATGTAGTGGAATGGAATGCAATGGAATGGAATGAATGGAATGGAATCAACCCGAGTAGAATGGAATGGATTGGGTTGGGCTGGAATGGAATGGAATGGAATGGAATCAATCCGAGTAGAATGGAATGGAATGGAATGGAATGGAATGGAATTCAATGTAATAGAATGGAATTGAATCATCCTGCATGGAACGGAATGGAACGGAACGGAAAGGAAAAGAACGGAATGGAACGGAATCAACCCGAGCAGAACGGAACGGGATGGGACTGGACGGGACGGGACTTGACGGTTCGCGATGGGACGGAATGGAACAGAACGGAACGGCATGGAATCAACCCGAGTAGAATGGAATGGAATGGAATGGAATGGAATGGAATGGAATGGAATGGAATAGAATAGAATAGAATGGAATTGAATCAACCCGCGTGGAACGGAATGGAACGGAACGGAAGGGAACGGAACGGAATGGAGTGGAATCAACCCGAATACAACGGCACGGGACGGGACGGGACGGGACGGGACAGGACGGGACGGGACGGAACGGAACGGAGCGGAACTCAATGGAATCAACACGAGTAGAAGGGAATGGAATGGAATGGAATGGAATGGAATGGAATGGAAGGGAATGGAATGGAATGGAATGGAATGGAAGGGAATGGAATGGAATGGAATGGAATGGAAGGGAATGGAATGGAATGGAATGGAATGGAATGGAATGGAATGGAGTGGAATGGAAAGGAATGGAATGGAAACCAACCCGAGTAGAACGGAATGGAATGGAATGGAACGGAATGGAATGGAATGGAATGGAATGGAATGGAATGGAATGGAATGAACCCGACTGGAATGGAATGGAATGGAATGGAAAGAATGGAATGGAATGGAATGGAACGGAATGGAATGGAATGATCAACCCGAGTAGAATGGAATGGATTGGAATGCAATGGAATTGAGTGGAATGGAATGCAATCGAATGGAATCGAATGGAATCGAATGGAATGGAATCTAATGGAGTGGAATGGAATGGAATTGAATGGAATGGAATGGAATGGAATGGAATAGAAAGGAATGGAATGGAATGGAATCAACCCGAGAACAAAGTAATGGAATGGAATGGAATGGAATGGAATGGAATGGAATGGAATGGAATGGAATGGAATGAAATGGAATCAACCCAAGTAGAATGGAATGGATTGGAAAGGAATGGAATGGAATAGAATGGAATCCACCAGAGTAGAACGGAATGGAATGGAATGGAATGGAATGGAATGGAATGGAATGGAATGGAATGGAATGGAATGGAATGGAATGGAATGGAATCGAATGGAGTGGAAAGGAAAGGAATGGAATGGAAACCAACCCGAGTAGAATGGAATGGAATGGAATGGAACGGAATGGAATTGAATGGAATGGAATGGAATGGAATGGAATGAACCCGACTGGAATGGAAAGGAATGGAATGGAAAGAATGGAATGGAATGGAATGGAACGGAATGGAATGGAATGATCAACCCGAGTAGAATGGAATGGATTGGAATGGAATGGAATTGAGTGGAATGGAATGCAATCGAAAGGAATCGAATGAAATCGAATGGAATGGAATCTAATGGAGTGGAATGGAATGGAATTGAATGGACTGGAATGGAATGGAATGGAATGGAATTCAATGGAATAGAACGGAATGGAATGGAATGGAATGGAATGGAATGGAATGGAATGGAACCGAATGGAATCGAATGGGATATTATGGAATGGAATGGAAGAGAATGGAATCAACCCGAGTGGAACGGAACGGAATGGAATGGAATGGAATGGAATGGAATGGAATGGAATGGAATGGAATGGAATGGAAAGGAATGGAATGGAATGGAATGGAATGGAATGGAATGGAAAGGAATGGAATGGAATGGAATGGTATGGAATGGAATCGAACGGAATCGAAAGGAATGGAATGGAATAGAATGGAATGGAATGGAATGGAATGAACCCGAGTAGAATGGAATGGAATGGAATGGAATGGAATGCAATGGAATGGAATGGAATGGAATGGATTGCAATGGAATTCAATGGAATAGAATGGAATCGAAGGAATGGAATGGAATGGAATGGAATGGAATGGAATGGAATGAAATGGAATGGAATGGAATGGAATGGAATGCAATGGAATGGAATGGAATGGAATGGAATGAAATGGAATGGAATGGAATCAACCCGGGTAGAATGGAATGGATTTGAATGGAATGGAATCGAATGGAATGGAATGGAATGGAATGGAATGGAATCGAATGGAATGGAATGGAATGGAATGGAATGGAATGGAATGGAATGGAATGGAATCAACCCGAGAAGAATGGAATGGATTGTAATGGAATGGAATCGAATGGAATGGAATGGAATAGAATTGAGTGGAATGGAATGGAATCAACCCGAGTAGAATGGAATGGATTGGAATGGAATGGAATGGAATGGAATGTAATGGAATGGAATGGAATGGAATGGAATGAACCCGAGTGGAATGGAGTGGAATGCAATGGAATGGAATGGAATGGAATGGATTGGAATGGAAAGGAATGGAATGGAATGGAATGATCAACCCGAGTAGAATGGAATGGATTGGAATGGAATGGAATGGAATGGAATGGAATGGAATGGAATGGAATTCAAAGTAATAGAACGGAATGGAATGGAATGGAATGGAATGAAATGGAATGGAATTCAATGGAATAGAATGGAATGGAATGGAATGGAATGGAATGGAATGGAATTGAATGGAATGGAATGGAATGGAATGGAATGAAATGGAATCAACCCGAGTAGAATGGAATGGATTGGAATGAAATGGAATGGAATGGAATGGAATTGAATGTAGTGGAATGGAATGGAATGGAATGGAATGAATGGAATGGAATCAACCCGAGTAGAATGGAATGGATTGGGTTGGGCTGGAATAGAATGGAACGGAATGGAATCAATCCGAGTAGAATGGAATGGAAAGGAATGGAATGGAGTGGAATGGAATGGAAAGAAATCAACCCGAGTAGAATGGATTGGATAGGAATGGAATGGAATGGAATGGAATGGAATGGAATGGAATGGAATGGAATGGAATGGAATGGAATGGAATGGAATCAACCCGAGAACAACGTAATGGAATGGAATGGATTGCAATGGAATGGAATGGAATGGAATGGAATGGAATGGAATGCAATGGAATGGAATAAACCCGTGTAGAATGGAATGGAATGGAACGGAATGGAATGGAATGGAATGGAATGGAATAGAATGGAATGGAATGGAATAGAATGGAATGGAAATGAATGGAATGGAATGGAATCGAAAGGAATCGAATGGAATGGAATGGAATTAAATGGAATGGAATCAATCCGAGTAGAATGGAATGGATTTGAATGGAATGGAATGGAATCGAATGGAATGGAATGGAATGGAATGGAATGGAATGGAATTCAATGTAATAGAATGGAATTGAATCATCCTGCATGGAACGGAATGGAACGGAACGGAAAGGAAAAGAACGGAATGGAACGGAATCAACCCGAGCAGAACGGAACGGGATGGGACTGGACGGGACGGGACTTGACGGTTCGCGATGGGACGGAATGGAACAGAACGGAACGGCATGGAATCAACCCGAGTAGAATGGAATGGAATGGAATGGAATGGAATGGAATGGAATGGAATGGAATAGAATAGAATAGAATGGAATTGAATCAACCCGCGTGGAACGGAATGGAACGGAACGGAAGGGAACGGAACGGAATGGAGTGGAATCAACCCGAATACAACGGCACGGGACGGGACGGGACGGGACGGGACAGGACGGGACGGGACGGAACGGAACGGAGCGGAACTCAATGGAATCAACACGAGTAGAAGGGAATGGAATGGAATGGAATGGAATGGAATGGAATGGAAGGGAATGGAATGGAATGGAATGGAATGGAAGGGAATGGAATGGAATGGAATGGAATGGAAGGGAATGGAATGGAATGGAATGGAATGGAATGGAATGGAATGGAGTGGAATGGAAAGGAATGGAATGGAAACCAACCCGAGTAGAACGGAATGGAATGGAATGGAACGGAATGGAATGGAATGGAATGGAATGGAATGGAATGGAATGGAATGAACCCGACTGGAATGGAATGGAATGGAATGGAAAGAATGGAATGGAATGGAATGGAACGGAATGGAATGGAATGATCAACCCGAGTAGAATGGAATGGATTGGAATGCAATGGAATTGAGTGGAATGGAATGCAATCGAATGGAATCGAATGGAATCGAATGGAATGGAATCTAATGGAGTGGAATGGAATGGAATTGAATGGAATGGAATGGAATGGAATGGAATAGAAAGGAATGGAATGGAATGGAATCAACCCGAGAACAAAGTAATGGAATGGAATGGAATGGAATGGAATGGAATGGAATGGAATGGAATGGAATGGAATGGAATGGAATGGAATGGAATGGAATGGAATGAAATGGAATCAACCCGAGTAGAATGGAATGGATTGGAAAGGAATGGAATGGAATAGAATGGAATCCACCAGAGTAGAACGGAATGGAATGGAATGGAATGGAATGGAATGGAATGGAATGGAATGGAATGGAATGGAATGGAATGGAATCGAATGGAGTGGAAAGGAAAGGAATGGAATGGAAACCAACCCGAGTAGAATGGAATGGAATGGAATGGAACGGAATGGAATTGAATGGAATGGAATGGAATGGAATGGAATGAACCCGACTGGAATGGAAAGGAATGGAATGGAAAGAATGGAATGGAATGGAATGGAACGGAATGGAATGGAATGATCAACCCGAGTAGAATGGAATGGATTGGAATGGAATGGAATTGAGTGGAATGGAATGCAATCGAAAGGAATCGAATGAAATCGAATGGAATGGAATCTAATGGAGTGGAATGGAATGGAATTGAATGGACTGGAATGGAATGGAATGGAATGGAATTCAATGGAATAGAACGGAATGGAATGGAATGGAATGGAATGGAATGGAATGGAATGGAACCGAATGGAATCGAATGGGATGGTATGGAATGGAATGGAAGAGAATGGAATCAACCCGAGTGGAACGGAATGGAATGGAATGGAATGGAATGGAATGGAATGGAATGGAATGGAATGGAATGGAAAGGAATGGAATGGAATGGAATGGAATGGAATGGAATGGAAAGGAATGGAATGGAATGGAATGGTATGGAATGGAATCGAATGGAATCGAAAGGAATGGAATGGAATAGAATGGAATGGAATGGAATGGAATGAACCCGAGTAGAATGGAATGGAATGGAATGGAATGGAATGCAATGGAATGGAATGGAATGGAATGGAATGCAATGGAATGGAATGGAATGGAATGGATTGCAATGGAATTCAATGGAATAGAATGGAATCGAAGGAATGGAATGGAATGGAATGGAATGGAATGGAATGGAATGGAATGGAATGAAATGGAATGGAATGGAATGGAATGGAATGCAATGGAATGGAATGGAATGGAATGGAATGAAATGGAATGGAATGGAATCAACCCGGGTAGAATGGAATGGATTTGAATGGAATGGAATCGAATGGAATGGAATGGAATGGAATGGAATGGAATGGAATGGAATGGAATGGAATGGAATGGAATGGAATGGAATGGAATCAACCCGAGAAGAATGGAATGGATTGTAATGGAATGGAATCGAATGGAATGGAATGGAATAGAATTGAGTGGAATGGAATGGAATCAACCCGAGTAGAATGGAATGGATTGGAATGGAATGGAATGGAATGGAATGTAATGGAATGGAATGGAATGGAATGGAATGAACCCGAGTGGAATGGAGTGGAATGCAATGGAATGGAATGGAATGGAATGGATTGGAATGGAAAGGAATGGAATGGAATGGAATGATCAACCCGAGTAGAATGGAATGGATTGGAATGGAATGGAATGGAATGGAATGGAATGGAATGGAATGGAATTCAAAGTAATAGAACGGAATGGAATGGAATGGAATGGAATGAAATGGAATGGAATTCAATGGAATAGAATGGAATGGAATGGAATGGAATGGAATGGAATGGAATGGAATTGAATGGAATGGAATGGAATGGAATGGAATGAAATGGAATCAACCCGAGTAGAATGGAATGGATTGGAATGAAATGGAATGGAATGGAATGGAATTGAATGTAGTGGAATGGAATGGAATGGAATGGAATGAATGGAATGGAATCAACCCGAGTAGAATGGAATGGATTGGGTTGGGCTGGAATAGAATGGAACGGAATGGAATCAATCCGAGTAGAATGGAATGGAAAGGAATGGAATGGAGTGGAATGGAATGGAAAGAAATCAACCCGAGTAGAATGGATTGGATAGGAATGGAATGGAATGGAATGGAATGGAATGGAATGGAATGGAATGGAATGGAATGGAATGGAATGGAATCAATCCGAGAACAACGTAATGGAATGGAATGGATTGCAATGGAATGGAATGGAATGGAATGGAATGGAATGGAATGCAATGGAATGGAATAAACCCGTGTAGAATGGAATGGAATGGAACGGAATGGAATGGAATGGAATGGAATGGAATAGAATGGAATGGAATGGAATAGAATGGAATGGAAATGAATGGAATGGAATGGAATCGAAAGGAATCGAATGGAATGGAATGGAATTAAATGGAATGGAATCAATCCGAGTAGAATGGAATGGATTTGAATGGAATGGAATGGAATCGAATGGAATGGAATGGAATGGAATGGAATGGAATGGAATGGAATCAACCCGAGAAGAATGGAATCGATTGTAATGGAATGGAATGGAATGGAATCGAATGGAATGGAATGGAATGGAATGGAATGGAATGGAATGGAATCGAATGGAATCGAATGGAATCAAAACGAGTAGAACGGAATGGAATGGAATGGAATGGAATGGAATGGAATGGAATGGAATGGAATGGAATGGAATGGAATCAACCCGAGAAGAATGGAATCGATTGTAATGGAATGGAATGGAATGGAATCGAATGGAATGGAATGGAATGGAATGGAATGGAATGGAATGGAATCGAATGGAATCGAATGGAATCAAAACGAGTAGAACGGAATGGAATGGAATGGAATGGAATGGAATGGAATGGAATGGAATGGAATGGAATGGAATGGAATGGAATGGAATGGAATCGAATGGAATAGAATGGAATGGAATGGAATGGAGTGGAATGGAATGGAATCAACCCGAGTAGAATGGAATGGATTGGAATGGAATGGAATGGAGTGGAATCGAATGGAATCAACCCGAGTAGAATGGAATGGATTGGAATGGAATGGAATGGAATGGAATTGAATGGAATGTAGTGGAATGGAATGGAATGGAATGGAATGAATGGAATGGAATCAACCCGAGTAGAATGGAATGGATTGGGTTGGGCTGGAATAGAATGGAATGGAATGGAATCAATCCGAGTAGAATGGAATGGAAAGGAATGGAATGGAATTCAATGTAATAGAATGGAATTGAATCAACCCGCATGGAACGGAATGGAACGGAACGGAAAGGAAAAGAACGGAATGGAACGGAATCAACCCGAGCAGAACGGAACGAGATGGGACGGGACGGGACGGGACTTGACGGTTCGCGATGGGACGGAATGGAACAAAACGGAACGGCATGGAATCAACCCGAGAAGAATGGAATGGAATGGAATGGAATAGAATAGAATAGAATGGAATTGAATCAACCCGCGTGGAACGGAATGTAAGGGAACGGAAGGGAACGGAAAGGAATGGAATGGAATCAACCCGAATACAACGGCACGGGACGGGACGGGACGGGACAGTTTGGGACTGGACAGAACGGAACGGAACGGAACTCAATGGAATCAACACGAGTAGAAGGGAATGGAATGGAATGGAATGGAATGGAATGGAATGGAATGGAATGGAATGGAATGGAATGGAATGGAATGGAGTGGAAAGGAAAGGAAAGGAATGGAAACCAACCCGAGTAGAACGGAATGGAATGGAATGGAACGGAATGGAATGGAATGGAATGGAATGGAATGGAATGGAATGGAATGGAATGGAATGAACCCGACTGGAATGGAATGGAATGGAATGGAAAGAATGGAATGGAATGGAATGGAACGGAATGGAATGGAATGATCAACCCGAATAGAATGGAATGGATTGGAATGGAATGGAATTGAGTGGAATGGAATGCAATCGAATGGAATCGAATGGAATCGAATGGAATGGAATCTAATGGAGTGGAATGGAATGGAACTGAATGGAATGGAATGGAATGGAATGGAATAGAAAGGAATGGAATGCAATGGAATCAACTCGAGAACAAAGTAATGGAATGGAATGGAATGGAATAGAATGGAATGGAATGGAATGGAATGGAATGGAATGGAATGGAATGGAATGGAATGGAATCAACCCGAGTAGAATGGAATGGATTGGAATGGAATAGAATGGAATAGAATGGAATCCACCCGAGTAGAACGGAATGGAATGGAATGGAATGGAATGGAATGGAATGGAATGGAATGGAATGGAATGGAATGGAATGGAATGGAATCGAGTGGAGTGGAATGGAAAGGAATGGAATGGAAGCCAACCCGAGTAGAATGGAATGGATTGGAATGGACTGGAATGGAATGGAATGGAATGGAACCGAATGGAATCGAATGGGATGGTATGGAATGGAAGGGAAGAGAATGGAATCAACCCGAGTGGAACGGAATGGAATGGAATGGAATGGAATTGAATGGAATGGAATGGAATGGAATGGAATGGAATGGAATGGAATGGAGTGGAATCAACCCGAGTAGAATGGAATGGATTGGAATGCAATGGATTGGAATGGAAGGGAATCGAAAGGAATGGAATGGAATGGAATGGAATGGAATGGAATGGAATGGAATGGAATTGAATGGAATGTAATGGAATGGAATCAACCCAAGTAGAATGGAATGGATTGGAATGGAATGGAATGGAATGGAATGGAAAGAAATCAACCGGAGTAGAATGGATTGGATTGGAATGGAATGTAATGGAATGGAATAGAAAGGAATGGAATGGAATGGTATCAACCCGAGAAAAACGTATTGGAATGGAATGGAATGGAATGGAATGGAATCGAATGGAAAGGAATGGAATGGAATGGAATGGAATAGAATGGAATCAACGCGAGTAGAACGGAATGGAATGGAATGGAATGGAATGGAATAGAATGGAATCCACCCGAGTAGAACGGAATGGAATGGAATGGAATGGAATGGCATGGAATCGAAAGGAATGGAATGGAATGGAGTGGAATGGAATGAAATGGAATGGAAATCAACCCGAGTAGAACGGAATGGAATGGAATGGAATGGAATGGAATGGAATGGAATGGAATGGAATGGAATGGAGTGGAATGGAATTGAACGGAATGGAATGGAATGGAATGGAATGGAATGGAACTGAACTGAATGGAATGGAATGGAATGGAATGGAATGGAATGGAATGGAATGGAATGGAATGGAATCAACCCGAGTAGAACGGAATGGAGTGGAATGGAATGGAATGGAATGCAATGGAATGGAATGGAATGGAATGGAATGGAATGGATTGGAATGGAATCAACCCGAGTAGAATGAATTTGATTGGAATGGAATGGAATGGAATGGAATGGAATCGAATGGAATGGAATGGAATAGAATCAACCCGAGTAGAACGGAATGGAATGGAATGGAATGGAATGGAATGGAATGGAATGGAATGGAATGGAATGGAATGGAATGAACCCGAGTGGAATGGAGTGGAATGCAATGGAATGGAATGGAATGGAATGGATTGGAATGGAAAGGAATGGAATGGAATGGAATGATCAACCCGAGTAGAATGGAATGGATTGGAATGGAATGGAATGGAATGGAACGGAATGGAATGGAATTCAAAGGAATAGAATGGAATGGAATGGAATGGAATGGAATGTAATGGAATGGAATTCAATGGAATAGAATGGAATGGAATGGAATGGAATGGAATTGAATGGAATGGAATGGAATGGAATGGAATGGAATGAAATGGAATCAACCCGAGTAGAATGGAATGGATTGGAATGGACTGGAATGGAATGGAATGGAATGGAATCAATCCGAGTAGAATGGAATGGAATGGAATTGAATGGAATTCAATGTAATAGAATGGAATTGAATCAAGCCGCGTGGAACGGAATGGAACGGAACGGAAAGGAACGGAGCGGAATGGAACGGAATCAACCCGAGCAGAACGGAACGGGATGGGACGGGACGGGACGGGACGGGAAGGGACGGGTCCGGATTGGACGAAATGGAACGGAATGGAATGGCATGGAATCAACCCGAGTAGAATGGAAT
Organism: Gorilla gorilla gorilla; assembly: GCF_029281585.2. NCBI lineage: Eukaryota > Metazoa > Chordata > Mammalia > Primates > Hominidae > Gorilla > Gorilla gorilla. The sequence continues at coordinate 46,337,781 of NC_073239.2, read as the reverse complement.
GGAATGGAATAGAATTGAATGGAATGGAATGGAATGGAATAGAATAGAATGGAATTGAATCAACTCGCAAGGAATGGAATGGAACGGAATGGAAAGGAATGGAATGGAATGGAATGGAACCAACCGAGCACAACGGCACGGGACGGGATAGGACGGGACGGGACGGGACGGAACGGAACGGAACGGAACTCAATGGAAACAACCCGAGTAGAACGGAATGGAATAGAATGGAATCGAATGGAATCGAATGGAATGGAACCTAATGGAGTGGAACGGAATGGAATAGAATGGAATCGAATGGAATCGAATGGAATGGAACCTAATGGAGTGGAATGGAATGGAATGGAATGGAATGGAATTCAATGGAATAGAACGGAATGGAATGGAATGGAATGGAATGGAATGGAGTGGAATGGAATGGAATGGATCCTAAAGGAATCGAATAGGATGGTATGGATTGGAATGGAAGAGAATGGAATCAACCCGAGTGGAACGGAACGGAATGGAATGGAATGGAATGGAATGGAATGGAATGGAATGGAATGGAATGGAATGGAATGGAACGGAATGTAATGGAATGGAATCAACCCGAGTAGAATGGAATGGATTGGAATGGAATGGAATGGAATGGAATGGAATCGAAAGGAATGGAATGGAATGGAATGGAATGGAATGGAATGGAATGGAATGGAATGGAATGGAGTGGAATGGAATTGAACGGAATGGAATGGAATGGAATGGAATGGAATGGAACTGAACTGAATGGAATGGAATGGAATGGAGTGGAATGGAATGGAATGGAATGGAATGGAATCAACCCGAGTAGAACGGAATGGAATGGAATGGAATGGAATGGAATGCAATGGAATGGAATGGAATGGAATGGAATGGATTGGAATGGAATCAACCCGAGTAGAATGAATTGGATTGGAATGGAATGGAATGGAATGGAATGGAATCGAATGGAATGGAATGGAATAGAATCAACCCGAGTAGAACGGAATGGAATGGAACGGAATGGAATGGAATGGAATGGAATGGAATGGAATGGAATGGAATGGAATGGAATGAACCCGAGTGGAATGGAGTGGAATGCAATGGAATGGAATGGAATGGAATGGATTGGAATGGAAAGGAATGGAATGGAATGGAATGATCAACCCGAGTAGAATGGAATGGATTGGAATGGAATGGAATGGAATGGAACGGAATGGAATGGAATTCAAAGGAATAGAATGGAATGGAATGGAATGGAATGGAATGGAATGGAATGGAATTCAATGGAATAGAATGGAATGGAATGGAATGGAATGGAATTGAATGGAATGGAATGGAATGGAATGGAATGAAATGGAATCAACCCGAGTAGAATGGAATGGATTGGAATGGACTGGAATGGAATGGAATGGAATGGAATCAATCCGAGTAGAATGGAATGGAATGGAATTGAATGGAATTCAATGTAATAGAATGGAATTGAATCAAGCCGCGTGGAACGGAATGGAACGGAACGGAAAGGAACGGAGCGGAATGGAACGGAATCAACCCGAGCAGAACGGAACGGGATGGGACGGGACGGGACGGGACGGGAAGGGACGGGTCCGGATTGGACGAAATGGAACGGAATGGAATGGCATGGAATCAACCCGAGTAGAATGGAATGGAATGGAATAGAATTGAATGGAATGGAATGGAATGGAATAGAATAGAATGGAATTGAATCAACTCGCAAGGAATGGAATGGAACGGAATGGAAAGGAATGGAATGGAATGGAATGGAACCAACCGAGCACAACGGCACGGGACGGGATAGGACGGGACGGGACGGGACGGAACGGAACGGAACGGAACTCAATGGAAACAACCCGAGTAGAACGGAATGGAATAGAATGGAATCGAATGGAATCGAATGGAATGGAACCTAATGGAGTGGAATGGAATGGAATGGAATGGAATGGAATTCAATGGAATAGAAAGGAATGGAATGGAATGGAATGGAATGGAATGGAGTGGAATGGAATGGAATGGATCCTAAAGGAATCGAATAGGATGGTATGGATTGGAATGGAAGAGAATGGAATCAACCCGAGTGGAACGGAACGGAATGGAATGGAATGGAATGGAATGGAATGGAATGGAATGGAATGGAATGGAATGGAATGGAACGGAATGGAATGGAATGGAATCAACCCGAGTAGAATGGAATGGATTGGAATGGAATGGAATGGAATGGAATGGAATCGAAAGGAATGGAATGGAATGGAATGGAATGGAATGGAATGGAATGAAATGGAATTCAATGGAATAGAATGGAATGGTGTGGAATGGAATGGAATGGAATGGAATGGAATCGAATGGAATAGAATGGAATGGAATGGAATGGAATGTAGTGGAATGGAATGGAATCAACCCGAGTAGAATGTAATGGATTGGAATGAAATTGAATGGAATGGAATGGAATGGAATGGAATGGAATGGAATGGAATGGAATGGAGTGGAATGGAATGGAATGGAATGGAATGAATGGAATGGAATCAACCCGAGTAGAATGGAATGGATTGTGTTGGGCTGGAATAGAAAGGAATGGAATGGAATTCAATGTAATAGAATGGAATTGAATCAACCCGCATGGAACGGAATGGAACGGAACGGAAAGAAGAAGAACGGAATGGAACGGAATCAACCCGAGCAGAACGGAACGGGAAGGGACGGGACGGGACGGGACTTGACGGTTCGCGATGGAACGGAATGGAACAGAACGGAACGGCATGGAATCAAACCGAGTAGAATGGAATGGAAAGAAATGGAATGGAATGGAATGGAATGGAATGGAATGGAATGGAATGGAATAGAATAGAATGGAATTGAATCAACCCGCGTGGAACGGAATGGAACGGAACGGAAGGGAACGGAACGGAATGGAATGGAATCAACCCGAATACAACGGCACGGGACGGGACGGGACGGGACGGGACAGGACGGGACGGGACGGAATGGAACGGAACGGAACTCAATGGAATCAACACGAGTAGAAGGGAATGGAATGGAATGGAATGGAATGGAATGGAATGGAATGGAATGGAATGGAATGGAATGGAATGGAATCGAATGGAATGGAATGGAATGGAATGGAATGGAATGGAATGGAATGGAATGGAGTGGAATGGAATCAACCCGAGTAGAACGGAATGGAATGGAATGGAATGGAATGGAATGGAATGGAATCGGATGGAATCAAATGGAATCGAAGGGAATGGAATGGAATGGAATGGAATGGAATGGAATGGAATCGAATGGAATCGAATGGAATGGAATGGAATGGAAAGGAATGGAATGGAATGGAATGGAATGGAATGGAATCAACCCGAGTAGAATGAAATGGATTGGAATGGAATGGAATGGAATGGAATGGAATGGAATGGAATGGAATGGAATGGAATGGAATGGAATGGATTGGAATGGAATGGAAAGGAATGGAATCAACCCGAGTAGAACGAAATGGAATGGAATGGAATGGAATGGAATGGAAAGGAATGGAATCGAATGGAATCAAATGCAATGGAATGGAATAGAATGGACTCAGCCCGAGTAGAACGGAATGGAATGGAATGGAATGGAATGGAATGGAATGGAATGGAATGGAATGGAATGGAATGGAATAGAATGGAATCAAAGCGAGTAGAACGGAATGGAATGGAATGGAATGGAATGGAATGGAATGGAATGGAATGGAATGGAATGGAATGGAATGGAATAGAATGGAATGGAATGGAATGGAATGGAATGGAGTGGAATGGAAAGGAATCAACTCGAGTAGAATGGAATGGAATGGAATGGAATGGAATGGAATGGAATGGAGTGGAATGGAATGGAATGGAATGGAATGGAGTGGAATGGAATGGAATGGAATGGAACGAATGGAATGGAAACAACCCGAGTAGAATGGAATGGATTGGGATGGGCTGGAATGGAATGGAATGGAATGGAATCAATCCGAGTAGAATGAAATGGAATGGAAAGGAACGGAATTCAATGTAATAGAATGGAATTGAATCAACCCGCATAGAACGGAATGGAACGGAACGGAAAGGAACGGAACGGCATGGAACAGAATCAACCCGAGCAGAATGGAACGGGATGGGACGGGACGGGACGGGACGGGACGGTTCGGGATGGGACGGAATGGAAAAGAACGGAACGTCATGGAATCAACCCGAGTAGAATGGAATGGAATGGAATGGAATAGAATGGAATGGAATGGAATGGAATGGAATAGAATGGAATGGAATGGAATCGAATGGAATGGAATGGAATGGAATGGAATGGAATGGAATGGAATGGAATGGAATGGAATGGAATGGAGTGGAATGGAATCAACCCGAGTAGAACGGAATGGAATGGAATGGAATGGAATGGAATGGAATGGAATGGAATGGAATGGAGTGGAATGGAATCAACCCGAGTAGAACGGAATGGAATGGAATGGAATGGAATGGAATGGAATCGGATGGAATCGAATGGAATCGAAGGGAATGGAATGGAATGGAATGGAATGGAATGGAATGGAATGGAATGGAATGGAATGGAATCGAATGGAATCGAATGGAATGGAATGGAATGGAAAGGAATGGAATGGAATGGAATGGAATGGAATGGAATCAACCCGAGTAGAATGAAATGGATTGGAATGGAATGGAATGGAATGGAATGGAATGGAATCGAATGGAATGGAATGGAATGGAATGGATTGGAATGGAATGGAAAGGAATGGAATCAACCCGAGTAGAACGGAATTGAATGGAATGGAATGGAATGGAATGGAATGGAATGGAATGGAATGGAATGGAATGGAATGGAATAGAATGGAATGAAAACTAGTAGAACGGAATGGAATGGAATGGAATGGAATGGAATGGAATTGAATGGAATGGAATGGATTGGAATCCAATGGAATGGAATGGAATGGAATGGAATGGAACGGAAAGGAATGCAATTGAATGGAATGATCAACCCGAGTAGAATGGAATGAATTGGAATGGAATGGAATGGAATGCAATCGAATGGAATCGAATGGAATGGAATGGAATGGAATGGAACGGAATGGAATGGAATGGAATGGAATGGAATCAACCCGAGTAGAACAGAATGGAATGGAATGGAATGGAATGGAATGGAATGGAATGGAATGGAATGGAATTCAATGGAATATAATGGAATGGAATGGAATGGAATGGAATGGAATGGAATGGAAAGGAATGGAATCGAATGGAATCAAATGCAATGGAATGGAATAGAATGGACTCAGCCCGAGTAGAACGGAATGGAATGGAATGGAATGGAATGGAATGGAATGGAATGGAATGGAATGGAATGGAATAGAATGGAATCAAAGCGAGTAGAACGGAATGGAATGGAATGGAATGGAATGGAATGGAATGGAATGGAATGGAATGGAATGGAATGGAATGGAATGGAATGGAATGGAATGGAATGGAATGGAGTGGAATGGAACGGAATCAACTCGAGTAGAATGGAATGGAATGGAATGGAATGGAATGGAATGGAGTGGAGTGGAATGGAATGGAATGGAATGGAATGGAGTGGAATGGAATGGAATGGAATGGAACGAATGGAATGGAAACAACCCGAGTAGAATGGAATGGATTGGGATGGGCTGGAATGGAATGGAATGGAATGGAATCAATCCGAGTAGAATGAAATGGAATGGAATGGAACGGAATTCAATGTAATAGAATGGAATTGAATCAACCCGCATAGAACGGAATGGAACGGAACGGAAAGGAACGGAACGGCATGGAACAGAATCAACCCGAGCAGAATGGAACGGGATGGGACGGGACGGGACGGGACGGGACGGTTCGGGATGGGACGGAATGGAAAAGAACGGAACGTCATGGAATCAACCCGAGTAGAATGGAATGGAATGGAATGGAATGGAATGGAATGGAATGGAATGGAATGGAATAGAATAGAATGGAATTGAATCAACCCGCGTGGAATGGAATGGAACGGAACGGAAAGGAACGGAACGGAATGGAATGGAATCAACCCGAGTACAACAGCACGGGATGGGACGGGACGGGACGGGACTGGACGGGACGGGACGGAACGGAACGGAACGGAACTCAATGGAATCAACCCGAGTAGAATGGAATGGAATGGAATGGAATGGAATGGAATGGAATGGAATGGAATGGAATGGAATGGAATGGAATGGAATGGAATGGAATGGAGGGGAATGGAAAGGAATGGAATGGAAACCAACCCGAGTAGAACGGAATGGAATGGAATGGAATGGAATGGAATGGAATGGAATGGAATGAACCCGACTGGAATGGAATGGAATGGAATGGAAAGAATGGAATGGAATGGAATGGTACGGAATGGAATGGAATGATCAACACGAGTAGAATGGAGTGGATTGGAATGGAATCGAATGGAGTGGAATGGAAGGCAATCGAATGGAATCGAATGGAATCGAATGGAATGGAATCTAATGGAGTGGAATGGAATGGAATTGAATGGAATGGAATGGAATGGAATGGAATGGAATGGAATGGAATTCAACGTAAGAGAATGGAATGGAATGGAATGGAATGGAATGGAATGGAATGGAACCGAATGGAATCGAATGGGATGGTATGGAATGAAATGGAAGAGTATGGAATCAACCCGAGTGGAACGGAATGGAATGGAATGGAATGGAATGGAATGGAATGGAATGGAATGGAATGGAATGGAATGGAATCAACCCGAGTAGAATGGAATGGAAAGGAATGGAATGGAATGGAATGGAATGGAATGGAATGGAATGGAATGGAATGGAATGGAATGGAATCAACCCGAGTAGAACGGAATGGAATGGAATGGAATGGAATGGAATGGAATGGAATGGAATGGAATGGAATCAACCCGAGTAGAATGGAATGGATTGGACTGGAATGGAATGGAATGGAATGGAACGGAATGGAATGGAATGGAATGCAATGGAAAGGAATCAACCCGAGTAGAATGGAATGGATTGGAATGGAATGGAATGAAATGGAATGGAATGGAATGGAATGGAATGGATTAGAATGGAATCGAATGGAATCAACCCGAGTAGAACTTAATGGAATGGAATGGAATGGAAAGGAATGAAATGGAACTGAATGGAATTCAATGGAATAGAATGGAATGGAATGGAATGGAATGGAATGGAATGGAATCGAATGGAATGGAATGGAATGGAATGGAATGGAATGGAATGGAATGGAATGCAATTTAATGGAATGGAATGGAATGGAATGGAATGGAATCGAATGGAATGGAATGGAATTGAATGGAATAAACCCTAGTAGAACGGAATGGAATGGAATGGAATGGAATGGAATGGAATGGAATCGGATGGAATCGAATGGAATCGAATGGAATGGAATGGAGTGGAATGGAAAGGAATGGAATGGAAACCTACCCGAGTAGAACGGAATGGAATGGAATGAAATGGAATGGAATGGAATGGAATGGAATGGAATGGAATGGAATGGAATGGAATGGAATGAACCCGACTGGAATGGAATGGAATGGAATGGAAAGAATGGAATGGAATGGAATGGAACGGAATGGAATGGAATGATCAACACGAGTAGAATGGAGTGGATTGGAATGGAATGGAATGGAGTGGAATGGAATGCAATCGAATGGAATCGAATGGAATCGAATGGAATGGAATCTAATGGAGTGGAATGGAATGGAATGGAATGGAATTGAATGGAATGGAATGAAATGGAATTCAATGGAATAGAACAGAGTGGAATGGAATGGAATGGAATGGAATGGAATGGAATGGAATGGAACCGAATGGAATGGAACCGAATGGAATCGAATGTGATGGTATGGAATGAAATGGAAGAGAATGGAATCAACCCGAGTGGAAAAGAATGGAATGGAATGGAATGGAATGGAATGGAATGGAATGGAATGGAATGGAATGGAATGGAATGGAATCAACCCGATTAGAATGGAATGGATTGGAATGGAATGGAATGGAATGGAATGGAATGGAATGGAATGGAATGGAATGGAATGGAATGGAATGCAATTTAATGGAATGGAATGGAATGGAATGGAATGGAATGGAATGGAATGGAATGGAATGGAATGGAATGGAATTGAATGGAATAAACCCGAGTAGAACGGAATGGAATGGAATGGAATGGAATGGAATGGAATGGAATGGAATGGAATGGAATGGAATGGAGAGGAATGGAATGGAATGGAATGGAATGGAACAGAATCGAATGGAATGGAATGGAATGGAATGGAATGGAATTTAATGGAATGGAATGGAATGGAATCAACCCGAGTAGAATGGAATGGATTGGAATGGAATGGACTTGAATGGAATGGAATGGAATGGAATCAATCCGAGTAGAATGGAAAGGAATGGAATTCAATGTAATAGAATGGAATTGCATCAACCCGCGTGGAACGGAATGGAACGGAACGGAAAGGAACGGAACGGAATGGAACGGAATCAACCCGAGCAGAACGGAACGGGGTGGGACGGGACAGGACGGTACGCTTCGGGTCGGGGTGGGACGGAATGGAACGGAACGGAACGGCATAGAATCATCCGTAGTGGAATGGAATGGAATGGAATGGAATGGAATGGAATGGAATGGAATGGAATGGAATCAACCCGATTAGAATGGAATGGATTGGAATGGAATGGAATGGAATGGAATGGAATGGAATGGAATGGAATGGAATGGAATGGAATGGAATGCAATTTAATGGAATGGAATGGAATGGAATGGAATGGAATGGAATGGAATGGAATGGAATGGAATGGAATGGAATTGAATGGAATAAACCCGAGTAGAACGGAATGGAATGGAATGGAATGGAATGGAATGGAATGGAATGGAATGGAATGGAATGGAATGGAGAGGAATGGAATGGAATGGAATGGAATGGAACAGAATCGAATGGAATGGAATGGAATGGAATGGAATGGAATTTAATGGAATGGAATGGAATGGAATCAACCCGAGTAGAATGGAATGGATTGGAATGGAATGGACTTGAATGGAATGGAATGGAATGGAATCAATCCGAGTAGAATGGAAAGGAATGGAATTCAATGTAATAGAATGGAATTGCATCAACCCGCGTGGAACGGAATGGAACGGAACGGAAAGGAACGGAACGGAATGGAACGGAATCAACCCGAGCAGAACGGAACGGGGTGGGACGGGACAGGACGGTACGCTTCGGGTCGGGGTGGGACGGAATGGAACGGAACGGAACGGCATAGAATCATCCGTAGTGGAATGGAATGGAATGGAATGGAATGGAATGGAATGGAATGGAATGGAATGGAATAGAATGGAATTGAATCAACTCGTGTGGAACGGAATGGAACGGAACGGAAAGGAACGGAACTGAATGGAATAGAATCAAGCTGAGTACAACGGCACGGGACGGTACGGGACGGGACGGGATGGGAAGGGACGGGACGGGACGGAACGGAACGGAACGGAACGCAATGGACTCAACCCGAGCAGACAGGAACGGAATGGAATGGAATGGAATAAAATCAACCCGATTAGAATGGAATGGATTGGAATGGAATGGAATGAAATCGAATGGAATGGAACGGAACGGAATGGAATGGAATGGAATGGAATCTACCTAAGTAGAATGGAATGGATTGGAATGGAATGGAATGGAATGGAATGGAATGGAATGGAATGGAATGGAATTAAACCGAGTAGAACGGAATGGAATGGAATGGAAAGGAATGGAATGGAATGGAATGGAATGGAATCCAATGGAATGGAATGGAATGGAATGGAATGGAATGGAATGGAATAGAATAGAATGGAATTGAGTCAACCCGTGTGGAACGGAATGGAACGGAATGGAAAGGAACGGAACGGAATGGAATGGAATCAACCCGAGTACAACGGCACGTGACGTTACGGGACGGGACGGGATGGGACGGGACGGGACGGGAAGGAACGGAATGGAACGGAACTCAAGGGAGTCAACCCGAGTAGAAAGGAACGGAATGGAATGGAATGGAATGGAATGGAATGAAATCAACCCGAGTAGAATGGAATGGATTGGAATGGAATGGAATGGAATGGAATGGAATCAACCCGAGTAGAATGGAATGGATTGGAATGGATTGGAATGGAATGGAATGGAATGGAATGGAATGGAATGGAATGGAATGGAATGGAATTGAAAAGAAAGAAACGGCATGGAATGGAATGAAATCAACCCGAGTAGAATGGAATGGATTGGAATGGAATGGAATGGAATGGAATGGAATGGAATCAACCCGAGTAGAATGGAATGGATTGGAATGGAATGGAATGGAATGGAATGGAATGGAATGGAATGGAATGGAATGGAATGGAATCAACCCGAGTAGAATGTAATGGATTGGAATGGAATGGAATGGAATGGAATCATCCCGAGTAGAACGGAAAGGAATGGAATGGAATGGAATGGAATGGAATCGAAAGGAATGGAATGGAATGGAATGGAATGGAATGGAATGGAATGGAATGGAATGGAATGGAATGGAATGAACCCGAGTAGAATGGAATGGATTGGAATGGAATGGAATGGAATGGAATGGAATGGAATGGAATGGAATGGAATGGAATGGAATGGAATGGAATGGAATGGAATGAACCCGAGTAGAATGGAATGGATTGGAATGGAATGGAATGGAATGGAATGGAATGGAATGGAATGGAATGGAATGGAATGGAATGGAATCAACCCGAGTTGAATGGAATGGATTGGAATGGAATGGAATGGAATGGAATGGAATAGAATCAACTCGAGTAGAACGGAATAGAATGGAATGGAATGGAACGGAATGGAATGGAATGGAATGGAATTGAGTCGAGTGGAATCCAATGGAATCGAATGGAATGGAATGGAATAGAATAGATTGGAATGGAATCAACCCGTGTGGAACGGAATGGAACGGAATGGAAAGGAACGGAAAGGAATGGAATGTAACCAACCCGAGTACAAAGGCACGGGACGGGACGGCACGGGACGGGATGGGACGGGACGGGATGGGACGGGACGGAACGGAACAGAACTCAATGGAGTCAACCCGAGTAGAAAGGAACGGAATGGAATGGAATGGAATGGAATGGAATGGAATGGAATGGAATCAACCCGAGTAGAATGGAATGGATGGGAATGGAATGGAATGGAATGGAATGGAATAGAATTGAATGGAATGGAATGGAATCAACCCGAGTAGAATGGAATGGATTGGAATGGAATGGAATGGAATGGAATGGAATGGAATGGAATGGAATGGAATGGAATCAACCCGAGTAGAATGGAATGGATTGGAATGGACTGGAATGGAATGGAATGGAATGGAATGGAATGGAATCAACACGAGTAGAATGGAATGGATTGGAATGGAATGGAATCGAATGGAATCAAACGGAATGGAATGGAATGAAATGGAATGGAATGGAATGGAATGGAATCAACCCGAGTAAAATGGAATGGAATGGAATGGAAAGCAATGAAATGGAATGGAATGGAATGGAATGGAATGGAATGGAATGGAATGGAATGGAATTTAATGGAATGAAATGGAATGGAATCGAATGGAATCGAATGGAATCGAATGTAATGGAATGGAATAGAATGCTATCAACCAGAGTAGACGCGAATGGAATGGAAAGTAATTGAAAGGAATGGAATGGAATGAAATGGAATGGAATGGAATGGAATGGAATGGAATGGAATAGAATCAACCAGAGTAGAATGGAATGGATTGGAATGGACTGGAACGGAATGGAATGGAATGGAATGGAATGGAATGGAATGGAATGGAATGGAATGGAATGGAATCAACCCGAGTAGAATGGAATGGATTGGAATGGAATGGACTTGAATGGAAGGGAATGGAATGGAATCAATCCGAGTAGAATGGAATGGAATGGAATTCAATGTAATAGAATGGAATTGAATCAACCCGCGTGGAACGGAATGGAACGGAACGGAAAGGAACGGAACGGAATGGAACGGAATCAACCCGAGCAGAACGGAACGGGGAGGGACGGGACAGGACGGTACGGGTTGGGTCGGGGTGGGACGGAATGGAACGGAACGGAACGGCATAGAATCATCCGGAGTGGAATGGAATGGAATGGAATGGAATGGAATGGAATGGAATGGAATGGAATAGAATGGAATTGAATCAACTCGTGTGGAACGGAATGGAACGGAACGGAAAGGATCGGAACTGAATGGAATGGAATCAAGCCGAGTACAACGGCACGGGACGGGACGGGACGGGACGGGATGGGAAGGGACGGGACGGGACGGAACGGAACGGAACGGAACGCAATGGACTCAACCCGAGCAGACAGGAACGGAATGGAATGGAATGGAATAAAATCAACCCGATTAGAATGGAATGGATTGTAATGGAATGGAATGAAATCGAATGCAATGGAACGGAACGGAATGGAATGGAATGGAATGGAATCTACCTAAGTAGAATGGAATGGATTGGAATGGAATGGAATGGAATGGAATGGAATGGAATGGAATGGAATGGAACGGAATGGAATTAACCCGAGTAGAACGGAATGGAATAGAATGGAAAGGAATGGAATGGAATGGAATGGAATGGAATGGAATGGAATCGAACGGAATCCAATGGAATGGAAAGGAATGGAATGGAATGGAATGGAATAGAATAGAATGGAATTGAGTCAACCCGTGTGGAACGTAATGGAACGGAATGGAAAGGAACGGAACGGAATGGAATGGAATCAACCTGAGTACAACGGCACGGGACGTTACGGGACGGGACGGGATGGGACGGGACGGGACGGGACGGGACGGAAAGGAACGGAACTCAAGGGAGTCAACCCGAGTAGAAAGGAACGGAATGGAATGGAATGGAAAGGAATGGAATGGAATGGAATGGAATCAACCCGAGTAGAATGGAATGGATTGGAATGGATTGGAATGGAATGGAATGGAATGGAATGGAATGGAATGGAATGGAATGGAATGGAATGGAATGGAATTGAAAAGAAAGAAATGGAATGGAATGGAATGAAATCAACCCGAGTAGAATGGAATGGATTGGAATGGAATGGAATGGAATGGAATGGAATTGAATGGAATGGAATGGAATGAACCCGAGTAGAATGGAATGGATTGGAATGGAATGGAATGGAATGGAATGGAATGGAATGGAATGGAATGGAATGGAATGGAATGGAATCATCCCGAGTAGAACGGAAAGGAATGGAATGGAATGGAAAGGAATGGAATCGAAAGGAATGGAATGGAATGGAATGGAATGGAATGGAATGGAATGGAATGGAATGAACCCGAGTAGAATGGAATGGATTGGAATGGAATGGAATGGAATCGAATGGAATGGAATGGAATGGAATGGAATGGAATGGAATGGAATGGAATGGAATGGAATTGAATGGAATGGAATGGAATGAACCCGAGTAGAATGGAATGGATTGGAATGGAATGGAATGGAATGGAATGGAATGGAATGGAATGGAATGGAATGGAATCAACCCGAGATGAATGGAATGGATTGGAATGGAATGGAATGGAATGGAATGGAATGGAATGGAATGGAATCAACTCGAGTAGCACGGAATAGAATGGAATGGAATGGAACGGAATGGAATGGAATGGAATGGAATCGAGTCGAGTGGAATCCAATGGAATGGAATGGAATGGAATGGAATAGAATAGAGTGGAATGGAATCAACCCATGTGGAACGGAATGGAACGGAATGGAAAGGAACGGAAAGGAATGGAATGTAACCAACCCGAGTACAACGGCACGTGACGGGATGGGACGGGACGGAATGGAACAGAACTCAATGGAGTCAACCCGAGTAGAAAGGAACGGAATGGAATGGAATGGAATGGAATGGAATGGAATGGAATCAACCCGAGTAGAATGGAATGGATGGGAATGGAATGGAATGGAATGGAATGGAATAGAGTTGAATGGAATGGAACGGAATCAACCCGAGTAGAATGGAATGGATTGGAATGGAATGGAATGGAATGGAATGGAATGGAATGGAATGGAATGGAATCAACCCGAGTAGAATGGAATGGATTGGAATGGACTGGAATGGAATGGAATGGAATGGAATGGAATGGAATGGAATGGAATGGAATGGAAACAACCCGAGTAGAATGGAATGGATTGGAATGGTATGGAATGGAATGGAATGGAATGGAATGGAATGGAATCAACACGAGTAGAATGGAATGGATTGGAATGGAATGGAATCGAATGGAATCGAACGGAATGGAATGGAATGAAATGGAATGGAATGGAATGGAATGGAATCAACCCGAGTAAAATGGAATGGATTGGAATGGAATGGAATCGAATGGAATCGAACGGAATGGAATGGAATGAAATGGAATGGAATCGAACGGAATGGAATGGAATGGAATTTAATGGAATGAAATTGAATGGAATCGAATGGAATCGAATGGAATCGAATGGAATGGAATGGAATAGAATGCTATCAACCAGAGTAGAATGGAATGGATTGGAATGGACTGGAACGGAATGGAATGGAATGGAATGGAATGGAATGGAATGGAATGGAATGGAAAGGAATAAACCCGAGTAGAATGGAATGGATTGGAATGGAATGGACTTGAATGGAATGGAATGGAATGGAATCAATACTAGTAGAATGGAATGGAATGGAATTCAATGTAATAGAATGGAATTGAATCAACCCGCGTGGAACGGAATGGAACGGAATGGAAAGGAACGGAACGGAATGGAACGGAATCAACCCGAGCAGAACGGAACGGGGTGGGACGGGACAGGACGGTATGGGTCGGGTCGGGGTGGGACGGAATGGCACGGAACGGAACGGCATAGAATCATCCGGAGTGGAATGGAATGGAATGGAATGGAATGGAATGGAATGGAATAGAATGGAATAGAATGGAATTGAATCAACTCGTGTGGAACGGAATGGAACGGAACGGAAAGGAACGGAACTGAATGGAATGGAATCAAGCCGAGTACAACGGCACGGGACTGGACGGGACGGGAAGTGATGGGAAGGGACGGGATGGGACGGAACGGAACGGAACGGAACGCAATGGACTCAACCCGAGCAGACAGGAACGGAATGGAATGGAATGGAATAAAATCAACCCGATTAGAATGGAATGGATTGGAATGGAATGGAATGAAATCGAATGGAATGGAACGGAACGGAATGGAATGGAATGGAATGGAATGGAATCTACCTAAGTAGAAAGGAATGGATTGGAATGGAATGGAATGGAATGGAATGGAATGGAATGGAATGGAATTGAATCGAATGGAATCCAATGGAATGGAATGGAATGGAATGGAATGGAATGGAATGGAATAGAATAGAATGGAATTGAGTCAACCCGTGTGGAACGTAATGGAACGGAATGGAAAGGAACGGAACGGAATGGAATGGAATCAACCCGAGTACAACGGCACGGGACGTTACGGGACGGGACGGGATGGGACGGGACGGGACGGGACGGGACGGAATGGAACGGAACTCAAGGGAGTCAACCCGAGTAGAAAGGAACGGAATGGAATGGAATGGAATGGAATGGAATGGAATGGAATGGAATGGAATGGAATCAACCCGAGTAGAATGGAATGGATTGGAATGGATTGGAATGGAATGGAATGGAATGGAATGGAATGGAATGGAATGGAATGGAATGGAATTGAAAAGAAAGAAATGGAATGGAATGGAATGAAATCAACCCGAGTAGAATGGAATGGATTGGAATGGAATGGAATGGAATGGAACGGAATGGAATGGAATTCAAAGGAATAGAATGGAATGGAATGGAATGGAATGGAATGAAATGGAATGGAATTCAATGGAATAGAATGGAATGGAATGGAATGGAATGGAATTGAATGGAATGGAATGGAATGGAATGGAATGGAATGGAAGGGAATGGAATCAACCCGAGTAGAACGGAATGGAATGGAATGGAATGGAATGGAATGGAATGGAATGGAATGGAATGGAATCGAATGGAATGGAATGGAATGGAATGGAATGGAATGGAATGGAATGGAATGGAATGGAATAGAATCAACCAGAGTAGAATGGAATGGATTGGAATGGACTGGAACGGAATGGAATGGAATGGAATGGAATGGAATGGAATGGAATGGAATGGAATGGAATGGAATCAACCCGAGTAGAATGGAATGGATTGGAATGGAATGGACTTGAATGGAAGGGAATGGAATGGAATCAATCCGAGTAGAATGGAATGGAATGGAATTCAATGTAATAGAATGGAATTGAATCAACCCGCGTGGAACGGAATGGAACGGAACGGAAAGGAACGGAACGGAATGGAACGGAATCAACCCGAGCAGAACGGAACGGGGTGGGACGGGACAGGACGGTACGGGTCGGGTCGGGGTGGGACGGAATGGAACGGAACGGAACGGCATAGAATCATCCGGAGTGGAATGGAATGGAATGGAATGGAATGGAATGGAATGGAATGGAATAGAATGGAATTGAATCAACTCGTGTGGAACGGAATGGAACGGAACGGAAAGGATCGGAACTGAATGGAATGGAATCAAGCCGAGTACAACGGCACGGGACGGGACGGGACGGGACGGGATGGGAAGGGACGGGACGGGACGGAACGGAACGGAACGGAACGCAATGGACTCAACCCGAGCAGACAGGAACGGAATGGAATGGAATGGAATAAAATCAACCCGATTAGAATGGAATGGATTGTAATGGAATGGAATGAAATCGAATGCAATGGAACGGAACGGAATGGAATGGAATGGAATGGAATCTACCTAAGTAGAATGGAATGGATTGGAATGGAATGGAATGGAATGGAATGGAATGGAATGGAATGGAATGGAATGGAACGGAATGGAATTAACCCGAGTAGAACGGAATGGAATAGAATGGAAAGGAATGGAATGGAATGGAATGGAATGGAATGGAATGGAATCGAACGGAATCCAATGGAATGGAAAGGAATGGAATGGAATGGAATGGAATAGAATAGAATGGAATTGAGTCAACCCGTGTGGAACGTAATGGAACGGAATGGAAAGGAACGGAACGGAATGGAATGGAATCAACCTGAGTACAACGGCACGGGACGTTACGGGACGGGACGGGATGGGACGGGACGGGACGGGACGGGACGGAAAGGAACGGAACTCAAGGGAGTCAACCCGAGTAGAAAGGAACGGAATGGAATGGAATGGAAAGGAATGGAATGGAATGGAATGGAATCAACCCGAGTAGAATGGAATGGATTGGAATGGATTGGAATGGAATGGAATGGAATGGAATGGAATGGAATGGAATGGAATGGAATGGAATTGAAAAGAAAGAAATGGAATGGAATGGAATGAAATCAACCCGAGTAGAATGGAATGGATTGGAATGGAATGGAATGGAATGGAATGGAATTGAATGGAATGGAATGGAATGAACCCGAGTAGAATGGAATGGATTGGAATGGAATGGAATGGAATGGAATGGAATGGAATGGAATGGAATGGAATGGAATGGAATCATCCCGAGTAGAACGGAAAGGAATGGAATGGAATGGAAAGGAATGGAATCGAAAGGAATGGAATGGAATGGAATGGAATGGAATGGAATGGAATGGAATGGAATGAACCCGAGTAGAATGGAATGGATTGGAATGGAATGGAATGGAATGGAATGGAATGGAATGGAATGGAATGGAATGGAATGGAATGGAATGGAATGGAATTGAATGGAATGGAATGGAATGAACCCGAGTAGAATGGAATGGATTGGAATGGAATGGAATGGAATGGAATGGAATGGAATGGAATGGAATGGAATGGAATCAACCCGAGATGAATGGAATGGATTGGAATGGAATGGAATGGAATGGAATGGAATGGAATGGAATGGAATCAACTCGAGTAGCACGGAATAGAATGGAATGGAATGGAACGGAATGGAATGGAATGGAATGGAATCGAGTCGAATGGAATCCAATGGAATCGAATGGAATGGAATGGAATAGAATAGAGTGGAATGGAATCAACCCATGTGGAACGGAATGGAACGGAATGGAAAGGAACGGAAAGGAATGGAATGTAACCAACCCGAGTACAACGGCACGTGACGGGATGGGACGGGACGGAATGGAACAGAACTCAATGGAGTCAACCCGAGTAGAAAGGAACGGAATGGAATGGAATGGAATGGAATGGAATGGAATGGAATCAACCCGAGTAGAATGGAATGGATGGGAATGGAATGGAATGGAATGGAATGGAATAGAGTTGAATGGAATGGAACGGAATCAACCCGAGTAGAATGGAATGGATTGGAATGGAATGGAATGGAATGGAATGGAATGGAATGGAATGGAATGGAATCAACCCGAGTAGAATGGAATGGATTGGAATGGACTGGAATGGAATGGAATGGAATGGAATGGAATGGAATGGAATGGAATGGAATGGAAACAACCCGAGTAGAATGGAATGGATTGGAATGGTATGGAATGGAATGGAATGGAATGGAATGGAATGGAATCAACACGAGTAGAATGGAATTGATTGGAATGGAATGGAATCGAATGGAATCGAATGGAATGGAATGGAATGAAATGGAATGGAATGGAATGGAATGGAATCAACCCGAGTAAAATGGAATGGATTGGAATGGAATGGAATCGAATGGAATCGAACGGAATGGAATGGAATGAAATGGAATGGAATCGAACGGAATGGAATGGAATGGAATTTAATGGAATGAAATTGAATGGAATCGAATGGAATCGAATGGAATCGAATGGAATGGAATGGAATAGAATGCTATCAACCAGAGTAGAATGGAATGGATTGGAATGGACTGGAACGGAATGGAATGGAATGGAATGGAATGGAATGGAATGGAATGGAATGGAAAGGAATAAACCCGAGTAGAATGGAATGGATTGGAATGGAATGGACTTGAATGGAATGGAATGGAATGGAATCAATACTAGTAGAATGGAATGGAATGGAATTCAATGTAATAGAATGGAATTGAATCAACCCGCGTGGAACGGAATGGAACGGAATGGAAAGGAACGGAACGGAATGGAACGGAATCAACCCGAGCAGAACGGAACGGGGTGGGACGGGACAGGACGGTATGGGTCGGGTCGGGGTGGGACGGAATGGCACGGAACGGAACGGCATAGAATCATCCGGAGTGGAATGGAATGGAATGGAATGGAATGGAATGGAATGGAATAGAATGGAATAGAATGGAATTGAATCAACTCGTGTGGAACGGAATGGAACGGAACGGAAAGGAACGGAACTGAATGGAATGGAATCAAGCCGAGTACAACGGCACAGGACTGGACGGGACGGGAAGTGATGGGAAGGGACGGGATGGGACGGAACGGAACGGAACGGAACGCAATGGACTCAACCCGAGCAGACAGGAACGGAATGGAATGGAATGGAATAAAATCAACCCGATTAGAATGGAATGGATTGGAATGGAATGGAATGAAATCGAATGGAATGGAACGGAACGGAATGGAATGGAATGGAATGGAATCTACCTAAGTAGAATGGAATGGATTGGAATGGAATGGAATGGAATGGAATGGAATGGAATGGAATGGAATGGAATGGAATGGAATGGAATGGAATGGAATTGAATCGAATGGAATCCAATGGAATGGAATGGAATGGAATGGAATGGAATGGAATAGAATAGAATGGAATTGAGTCAACCCGTGTGGAACGTAATGGAACGGAATGGAAAGGAACGGAACGGAATGGAATGGAATCAACCCGAGTACAACGGCACGGGACGTTACGGGACGGGACGGGATGGGACGGGACGGGACGGGACGGGACGGAATGGAACGGAACTCAAGGGAGTCAACCCGAGTAGAAAGGAACGGAATGGAATGGAATGGAATGGAATGGAATGGAATGGAATGGAATCAACCCGAGTAGAATGGAATGGATTGGAATGGATTGGAATGGAATGGAATGGAATGGAATGGAATGGAATGGAATGGAATGGAATGGAATGGAATTGAAAAGAAAGAAATGGAATGGAATGGAATGATCAACCCGAATAGAATGGAATGGATTAGAATGGAATGGAATTGAGTGGAATGGAATGCAATCGAATGGAATCGAATGGAATCGAATGGAATGGAATCTAATGGAGTGGAATGGAATGGAATTGAATGGAATGGAATGGAATGGAATGGAATAGAAAGGAATGGAATGGAATGGAATCAACTCGAGAACAAAGTAATGGAATGGAATGGAATAGAATGGAATGGAATGGAATGGAATGGAATGGAATGGAATGGAATGGAATGGAATCAACCCGAGTAGAATGGAATGGATTGGAATGGAATGGAATGGAATAGAATGGAATCCACCCGAGTAGAACGGAATGGAATGGAATGGAATGGAATGGAATGGAATGGAATGGAATGGAATGGAATGGAATGGAATGGAATGGAATCGAGTGGAGTGGAATGGAAAGGAATGGAATGGAAGCCAACCCGAGTAGAATGGAATGGATTGGAATGGACTGGAATGGAATGGAATGGAATGGAACCGAATGGAATCGAATGGGATGGTATGGAATGGAAGGGAAGAGAATGGAATCAACCCGAGTGGAACGGAATGGAATGGAATGGAATGGAATTGAATGGAATGGAATGGAATGGAATGGAAAGGAATGGAATGGAATGGAGTGGAATCAACCCGAGTAGAATGGAATGGATTGGAATGCAATGGATTGGAATGGAAGGGAATCGAAAGGAATGGAATGGAATGGAATGGAATGAAATGGAATGGAATGGAATTGAATGGAATGTAATGGAATGGAATCAACCCAAGTAGAATGGAATGGATTGGAATGGAATGGAATGGAATGGAATGGAAAGAAATCAACCGGAGTAGAATGGATTGGATTGGAATGGAATGTAATGGAATGGAATAGAAAGGAATGGAATGGAATGGTATCAACCCGAGAAAAACGTATTGGAATGGAATGGAATGGAATGGAATGGAATCGAATGGAAAGGAATGGAATGGAATGGAATGGAATAGAATGGAATCAACCCGAGTAGAACGGAATGGAATGGAATGGAATGGAATGGAATAGAATGGAATCCACCCGAGTAGAACGGAATGGAATGGAATGGAATGGAATGGCATGGAATCGAAAGGAATGGAATGGAATGGAGTGGAATGGAATGAAATGGAATGGAAATCAACCCGAGTAGAACGGAATGGAATGGAATGGAATGGAATGGAATGGAATGGAATGGAATGGAATGGAATGGAGTGGAATGGAATTGAACGGAATGGAATGGAATGGAATGGAATGGAATGGAACTGAACTGAATGGAATGGAATGGAATGGAATGGAATGGAATGGAATGGAATGGAATCAACCCGAGTAGAACGGAATGGAATGGAATGGAATGGAATGGAATGCAATGGAATGGAATGGAATGGAATGGAATGGATTGGAATGGAATCAACCCGAGTAGAATGAATTGGATTGGAATGGAATGGAATGGAATGGAATGGAATCGAATGGAATGGAATGGAATAGAATCAACCCGAGTAGAACGGAATGGAATGGAATGGAATGGAATGGAATGGAATGGAATGGAATGGAATGGAATGGAATGGAATGGAATGGAATGAACCCGAGTGGAATGGAGTGGAATGCAATGGAATGGAATGGAATGGAATGGATTGGAATGGAAAGGAATGGAATGGAATGGAATGATCAACCCGAGTAGAATGGAATGGATTGGAATGGAATGGAACGGAATGGAATGGAATTCAAAGGAATAGAATGGAATGGAATGGAATGGAATGGAATGGAATGGAATGGAATTCAATGGAATAGAATGGAATGGAATGGAATGGAATGGAATTGAATGGAATGGAATGGAATGGAATGGAATGAAATGGAATCAACCCGAGTAGAATGGAATGGATTGGAATGGACTGGAATGGAATGGAATGGAATGGAATCAATCCGAGTAGAATGGAATGGAATGGAATTGAATGGAATTCAATGTAATAGAATGGAATTGAATCAAGCCGCGTGGAACGGAATGGAACGGAACGGAAAGGAACGGAGCGGAATGAAACGGAATCAACCCGAGCAGAACGGAACGGGATGGGACGGGACGGGACGGGACGGGAAGGGACGGGTCCGGATTGGACGAAATGGAACGGAATGGAATGGCATGGAATCAACCCGAGTAGAATGGAATGGAATGGAATAGAATTGAATGGAATGGAATGGAATGGAATAGAATAGAATGGAATTGAATCAACTCGCAAGGAATGGAATGGAACGGAATGGAAAGGAATGGAATGGAATGGAATGGAACCAACCGAGCACAACGGCACGGGACGGGATAGGACGGGACGGGACGGGACGGAACGGAACGGAACGGAACTCAATGGAAACAACCCGAGTAGAACGGAATGGAATAGAATGGAATCGAATGGAATCGAATGGAATGGAACCTAATGGAGTGGAATGGAATGGAATGGAATGGAATGGAATTCAATGGAATAGAACGGAATGGAATGGAATGGAATGGAATGGAATGGAGTGGAATGGAATGGAATGGATCCTAAAGGAATCGAATAGGATGGTATGGATTGGAATGGAAGAGAATGGAATCAACCCGAGTGGAACGGAACGGAATGGAATGGAATGGAATGGAATGGAATGGAATGGAATGGAATGGAATGGAATGGAATGGAACGGAATGGAATGGAATGGAATCAACCCGAGTAGAATGGAATGGATTGGAATGGAATGGAATGGAATGGAATGGAATCGAAAGGAATGGAATGGAATGGAATGGAATGGAATGGAATGGAATGGAATGGAATGGAATGGAATGGAATGGAGTGGAATGGAATTGAACGGAATGGAATGGAATGGAATGGAATGGGATGGAATGGAACTGAACTGAATGGAATGGAATGGAATGGAATGGAATGGAATGGAATGGAATGGAATGGAATGGAATCAACCCGAGTAGAACGGAATGGAATGGAATGGAATGGAATGGAATGCAATGGAATGGAATGGAATGGAATGGAATGGATTGGAATGGAATCAACTCGAGTAGAATGAATTGGATTGGAATGGAATGGAATGGAATGGAATGGAATCGAATGGAATGGAATGGAATAGAATCAACCCGAGTAGAACGGAATGGAATGGAACGGAATGGAATGGAATGGAATGGAATGGAATGGAATGGAATGGAATGGAATGGAATGAACCCGAGTGGAATGGAGTGGAATGCAATGGAATGGAATGGAATGGAATGGATTGGAATGGAAAGGAATGGAATGGAATGGAATGATCAACCCGAGTAGAATGGAATGGATTGGAATGGAATGGAATGGAATGGAACGGAATGGAATGGAATTCAAAGGAATAGAATGGAATGGAATGGAATGGAATGGAATGGAATGGAATTCAATGGAATAGAATGGAATGGAATGGAATGGAATGGAATTGAATGGAATGGAATGGAATGGAATGGAATGAAATGGAATCAACCCGAGTAGAATGGAATGGATTGGAATGGACTGGAATGGAATGGAATGGAATGGAATCAATCCGAGTAGAATGGAATGGAATGGAATTGAATGGAATTCAATGTAATAGAATGGAATTGAATCAAGCCGCGTGGAACGGAATGGAACGGAACGGAAAGGAACGGAGCGGAATGGAACGGAATCAACCCGAGCAGAACGGAACGGGATGGGACGGGACGGGACGGGACGGGAAGGGACGGGTCCGGATTGGACGAAATGGAACGGAATGGAATGGCATGGAATCAACCCGAGTAGAATGGAATGGAATGGAATAGAATTGAATGGAATGGAATGGAATGGAATAGAATAGAATGGAATTGAATCAACTCGCAAGGAATGGAATGGAACAGAATGGAAAGGAATGGAATGGAATGGAATGGAACCAACCGAGCACAACGGCACGGGACGGGATAGGACGGGACGGGACGGGACGGAACGGAACGGAACGGAACTCAATGGAAACAACCCGAGTAGAACGGAATGGAATAGAATGGAACCGAATGGAATCGAATGGAATGGAACCTAATGGAGTGGAATGGAATGGAATGGAATGGAATGGAATTCAATGGAATAGAAAGGAATGGAATGGAATGGAATGGAATGGAATGGAGTGGAATGGAATGGAATGGATCCTAAAGGAATCGAATAGGATGGTATGGATTGGAATGGAAGAGAATGGAATCAACCCGAGTGGAACGGAACGGAATGGAATGGAATGGAATGGAATGGAATGGAATGGAATGGAATGGAATGGAATGGAACGGAATGGAATGGAATGGAATCAACCCGAGTAGAATGGAATGGATTGGAATGGAATGGAATGGAATGGAATGGAATCGAAAGGAATGGAATGGAATGGAATGGAATGGAATGGAATGGAATGAAATGGAATTCAATGGAATAGAATGGAATGGTGTGGAATGGAATGGAATGGAATGGAATGGAATCGAATGGAATAGAATGGAATGGAATGGAATGGAATGTAGTGGAATGGAATGGAATCAACCCGAGTAGAATGTAATGGATTGGAATGGAATTGAATGGAATGGAATGGAATGGAATGGAATGGAATGGAATGGAATGGAATGGAGTGGAATGGAATGGAATGGAATGGAACGAATGGAATGGAATCAACCCGAGTAGAATGGAATGGATTGTGTTGGGCTGGAATAGAAAGGAATGGAATGGAATTCAATGTAATAGAATGGAATTGAATCAACCCGCATGGAACGGAATGGAACGGAACGGAAAGAAGAAGAACGGAATGGAACGGAATCAACCCGAGCAGAACGGAACGGGATGGGACGGGACGGGACGGGACTTGACGGTTCGCGATGGAACGGAATGGAACAGAACGGAACGGCATGGAATCAAACCGAGTAGAATGGAATGGAAAGAAATGGAATGGAATGGAATGGAATGGAATGGAATGGAATGGAATGGAATAGAATAGAATGGAATTGAATCAACCCGCGTGGAACGGAATGGAACGGAACGGAAGGGAACGGAACGGAATGGAATGGAATCAACCCGAATACAACGGCACGGGACGGGACGGGACGGGACGGGACAGGACGGGACGGGACGGAATGGAACGGAACGGAACTCAATGGAATCAACACGAGTAGAATGGAATGGAATGGAATGGAATGGAATGGAATGGAATGGAATGGAATGGAATGGAATGGAATGGAATGGAATGGAATGGAATGGAATGGAATGGAATGGAATGGAATGGAGTGGAATGGAATCAACCCGAGTAGAACGGAATGGAATGGAATGGAATGGAATGGAATGGAATCGGATGGAATCAAATGGAATCGAAGGGAATGGAATGGAATGGAATGGAATGGAATGGAATGGAATGGAATCGAATGGAATCGAATGGAATGGAATGGAATGGAAAGGAATGGAATGGAATGGAATGGAATGGAATGGAATTAACCCGAGTAGAATGAAATGGATTGGAATGGAATGGAATGGAATGGAATGGAATGGAATGGAATGGAATGGAATGGAATGGATTGGAATGGAATGGAAAGGAATGGAATCAACCCGAGTAGAACGAAATGGAATGGAATGGAATGGAATGGAATGGAATGGAATGGAATGGAATGGAATGGAATGGAATAGAATGGAATGAAAACTAGTAGAACGGAATGGAATGGAATGGAATGGAATGGAATGGAATGGAATGGAATTGAATGGAATGGAATGGATTGGAATGGAATGGAATGGAATGGAATAGAATGGAATGGAATGGAATGGAATGGAATGGAATGAAACGGAAAGGAATGCAATTGAATGGAATGATCAACCCGAGTAGAATGGAATGGATTGGAATGGAATGGAATGGAATGCAATGGAATGGAATGGAATGGAATGGAATGGAATGGAATGGAATGGAATGGAACGGAATGGAATGGAATGGAATGGAATGGAATCAACCCGAGTAGAACAGAATGGAATGGAATGGAATGGAATGGAATGGAATGGAATGGAATTCAATGGAATAGAATGTAATGTAATGTAATGGAATGGAATGGAATGGAATGGAATGGAATGGAATGGAAAGGAATGGAATCGAATGGAATCAAATGCAATGGAATGGAATAGAATGGAATGGAATGGCATGGAATGGAATGGAATGGAATGGAATGGAATGGAAAGGAATCAACCCGAGTAGAATGGAATGGATTGGAATGGAATGGAATGGAATGGAATGGAATGGAATGGAATGGAATGGAATGGAATGGAATGGAATGGAATGGAATGGAATCGAATGGAATGGAATGGAATGGAATGGAATGGAATGGAATGGAATGGAATGGAGTGGAATGGAATC
Source organism: Gorilla gorilla gorilla (assembly GCF_029281585.2). Taxonomy (NCBI): domain Eukaryota; kingdom Metazoa; phylum Chordata; class Mammalia; order Primates; family Hominidae; genus Gorilla; species Gorilla gorilla. Next base: position 46,311,187 of record NC_073239.2, on the reverse strand, counting down.
AACCCGAGTAGAACGGAATGGAATGGAATGGAATGGAATGGAATGGAATCGGATGGAATCGAATGGAATCGAAGGGAATGGAATGGAATGGAATGGAATGGAATGGAATGGAATGGAATGGAATGGAATCGAATGGAATCGAATGGAATGGAATGGAATGGAAAGGAATGGAATGGAATGGAATGGAACGGAATGGAATCAACCCGAGTAGAATGAAATGGATTGGAATGGAATGGAATGGAATGGAATGGAATGGAATCGAATGGAATGGAATGGAATGGAATGGATTGGAATGGAATGGAAAGGAATGGAATCAACCCGAGTAGAACGGAATGGAATGGAATGGAATGGAATGGAATGGAATGGAATGGAATGGAATGGAATGGAATAGAATGGAATGAAAACTAGTAGAACGGAATGGAATGGAATGGAATGGAATGGAATGGAATGGAACGGAAAGGAATGCAATTGAATGGAATGATCAACCCGAGTAGAATGGAATGAATTGGAATGGAATGGAATGGAATGCAATCGAATGGAATCGAATGGAATGGAATGGAATGGAATGGAACGGAATGGAATGGAATGGAATGGAATGGAATCAACCCGAGTAGAACGGAATGGAATGGAATGGAATGGAATGGAATGGAATGGAATGGAATGGAATGGAATGGAATGGAATGGAATTCAATGGAATAGAATGGAATGGAATGGAGTGGAATGGAATGGAATGGAAAGGAATGGAATCGAATGGAATCAAATGCAATGGAATGGAATAGAATGGACTCAGCCCGAGTAGAACGGAATGGAATGGAATGGAATGGAATGGAATGGAATGGAATGGAATGGAATGGAATGGAATGGAATAGAATGGAATCAAAGCGAGTAGAACGGAATGGAATGGAATGGAATGGAATGGAATGGAATGGAATGGAATGGAATGGAATGGAATAGAATGGAATGGAATGGAATGGAATGGAATGGAATGGAGTGGAATGGAACGGAATCAACTCGAGTAGAATGGAATGGAATGGAATGGAATGGAATGGAATGGAATGGAGTGGAATGGAATGGAATGGAATGGAATGGAGTGGAATGGAATGGAATGGAATGGAACGAATGGAATGGAAACAACCCGAGTAGAATGGAATGGATTGGGATGGGCTGGAATGGAATGGAATGGAATGGAATCAATCCGAGTAGAATGAAATGGAATGGAATGGAACGGAATTCAATGTAATAGAATGGAATTGAATCAACCCGCATAGAACGGAATGGAACGGAACGGAAAGGAACGGAACGGCATGGAACAGAATCAACCCGAGCAGAATGGAACGGGATGGGACGGGACGGGACGGGACGGGACGGTTCGGGATGGGACGGAATGGAAAAGAACGGAACGTCATGGAATCAACCCGAGTAGAATGGAATGGAATGGAATGGAATGGAATGGAATGGAATGGAATGGAATGGAATGGAATGGAATGGAATAGAATGGAATGGAATGGAATCGAATGGAATGGAATGGAATGGAATGGAATGGAATGGAATGGAATGGAATGGAATGGAATGGAATGGAGTGGAATGGAATCAACCCGAGTAGAACGGAATGGAATGGAATGGAATGGAATGGAATGGAATCGGATGGAATCGAATGGAATCGAAGGGAATGGAATGGAATGGAATGGAATGGAATGGAATGGAATGGAATGGAATGGAATCGAATGGAATCGAATGGAATGGAATGGAATGGAAAGGAATGGAATGGAATGGAATGGAATGGAATGGAATCAACCCGAGTAGAATGAAATGGATTGGAATGGAATGGAATGGAATGGAATGGAATGGAATCGAATGGAATGGAATGGAATGGAATGGATTGGAATGGAATGGAAAGGAATGGAATCAACCCGAGTAGAACGGAATGGAATGGAATGGAATGTAATGGAATGGAATGGAATGGAATGGAATGGAATGGAATGGAATGGAATGGAATAGAATGGAATGAAAACTAGTAGAACGGAATGGAATGGAATGGAATGGAATGGAATGGAATGGAATTGAATGGAATGGAATGGATTGGAATCCAATGGAATGGAATGGAATGGAATGGAATGGAACGGAAAGGAATGCAATTGAATGGAATGATCAACCCGAGTAGAATGGAATGAATTGGAATGGAATGGAATGGAATGCAATCGAATGGAATGGAATGGAATGGAATGGAATGGAATGGAATGGAATGGAACGGAATGGAATGGAATGGAATGGAATGGAATCAACCCGAGTAGAACAGAATGGAATGGAATGGAATGGAATGGAATGGAATGGAATGGAATGGAATGGAATGGAATGGAATGGAATTCAATGGAATATAATGGAATGGAATGGAATGGAATGGAATGGAATGGAAAGGAATGGAATCGAATGGAATCAAATGCAATGGAATGGAATAGAATGGACTCAGCCCGAGTAGAACGGAATGGAATGGAATGGAATGGAATGGAATGGAATGGAATGGAATGGAATGGAATGGAATGGAATAGAATGGAATCAAAGCGAGTAGAACGGAATGGAATGGAATGGAATGGAATGGAATGGAATGGAATGGAATGGAATGGAATGGAATGGAATAGAATGGAATGGAATGGAATGGAATGGAATGGAGTGGAATGGAACGGAATCAACTCGAGTAGAATGGAATGGAATGGAATGGAATGGAATGGAATGGAATGGAGTGGAATGGAATGGAATGGAATGGAATGGAGTGGAATGGAATGGAATGGAATGGAACGAATGGAATGGAAACAACCCGAGTAGAATGGAATGGATTGGGATGGGCTGGAATGGAATGGAATGGAATGGAATCAATCCGAGTAGAATGAAATGGAATGGAATGGAACGGAATTCAATGTAATAGAATGGAATTGAATCAACCCGCATAGAACGGAATGGAACAGAACGGAAAGGAACGGAACGGCATGGAACAGAATCAACCCGAGCAGAATGGAACGGGATGGGACGGGACGGGACGGGACGGGACGGTTCGGGATGGGACGGAATGGAAAAGAACGGAACGTCATGGAATCAACCCGAGTAGAATGGAATGGAATGGAATGGAATGGAATGGAATGGAACGGAATGGAATAGAATAGAATGGAATTGAATCAACCCGCGTGGAATGGAATGGAACGGAACGGAAAGGAACGGAACGGAATGGAATGGAATCAACCCGAGTACAACAGCACGGGATGGGACGGGACGGGACGGGACTGGACGGGACGGGACGGAACGGAACGGAACGGAACTCAATGGAATCAACCCGAGTAGAATGGAATGGAATGGAATGGAATGGAATGGAATGGAATGGAATGGAATGGAATGGAATGGAATGGAATGGAATGGAATGGAATGGAATGGAATGGAATGGAGGGGAATGGAAAGGAATGGAATGGAAACCAACCCGAGTAGAACGGAATGGAATGGAATGGAATGGAATGGAATGGAATGGAATGGAATGGAATGAACCCGACTGGAATGGAATGGAATGGAATGGAAAGAATGGAATGGAATGGAATGGTACGGAATGGAATGGAATGAAATGGAATGGAATGGAATGGAATTCAATGGAAGAGAATGGAATGGAATGGAATGGAATGGAATGGAATGGAATGGAATGGAATCAACCCGAGTAGAATGGAATGGAAAGGAATGGAATGGAATGGAATGGAATGGAATGGAATGGAATGGAATGGAATGGAATGGAATCAACCCGAGTAGAACGGAATGGAATGGAATGGAATGGAATGGAATGGAATGGAATGGAATGGAATGGAATCAACCCGAGTAGAATGGAATGGATTGGACTGGAATGGAATGGAATGGAATGGAACGGAATGGAATGGAATGGAATGCAATGGAAAGGAATCAACCCGAGTAGAATGGAATGGATTGGAATGGAATGGAATGAAATGGAATGGAATGGAATGGAATGGAATGGATTAGAATGGAATCGAATGGAATCAACCCGAGTAGAACTTAATGGAATGGAATGGAATGGAAAGGAATGAAATGGAACTGAATGGAATTCAATGGAATAGAATGGAATGGAATGGAATGGAATGGAATGGAATGGAATGGAATCGAATGGAATGGAATGGAATGGAATGGAATGGAATGGAATGGAATGGAATGGAATGCAATTTAATGGAATGGAATGGAATGGAATGGAATGGAATCGAATGGAATGGAATGGAATTGAATGGAATAAACCCTAGTAGAACGGAATGGAATGGAATGGAATGGAATGGAATGGAATGGAATGGAATGGAATGGAATGGAATGGAATGGAATGGAATGGAATGGAATGGAATGGAATGAACCCGACTGGAATGGAATGGAATGGAATGGAAAGAATGGAATGGAATGGAATGGAACGGAATGGAATGGAATGATCAACACGAGTAGAATGGAGTGGATTGGAATGGAATGGAATGGAGTGGAATGGAATGCAATCGAATGGAATCGAATGGAATCGAATGGAATGGAATCTAATGGAGTGGAATGGAATGGAATGGAATGGAATGGAATGGAATGGAATTCAATGGAATAGAACAGAGTGGAATGGAATGGAATGGAATGGAATGGAATGGAATGGAACCGAATGGAATGGAACCGAATGGAATCGAATGTGATGGTATGGAATGAAATGGAAGAGAATGGAATCAACCCGAGTGGAAAAGAATGGAATGGAATGGAATGGAATGGAATGGAATGGAATGGAATGGAATGGAATGGAATGGAATCAACCCGATTAGAATGGAATGGATTGGAATGGAATGGAATGGAATGGAATGGAATGGAATGGAATGGAATGGAATGGAATGGAATGGAATGCAATTTAATGGAATGGAATGGAATGGAATGGAATGGAATGGAATGGAATGGAATGGAATGGAATTGAATGGAATAAACCCGAGTAGAACGGAATGGAATGGAATGGAATGGAATGGAATGGAATGGAATGGAATGGAATGGAATGGAATGGAGAGGAATGGAATGGAATGGAATGGAATGGAACAGAATAGAATGGAATGGAATGGAATGGAATGGAATGGAATTTAATGGAATGGAATGGAATGGAATCAACCCGAGTAGAATGGAATGGATTGGAATGGAATGGACTTGAATGGAATGGAATGGAATGGAATCAATCCGAGTAGAATGGAAAGGAATGGAATTCAATGTAATAGAATGGAATTGCATCAACCCGCGTGGAACGGAATGGAACGGAACGGAAAGGAACGGAACGGAATGGAACGGAATCAACCCGAGCAGAACGGAACGGGGTGGGACGGGACAGGACGGTACGCTTCGGGTCGGGGTGGGACGGAATGGAACGGAACGGAACGGCATAGAATCATCCGTAGTGGAATGGAATGGAATGGAATGGAATGGAATGGAATGGAATGGAATGGAATGGAATGGAATAGAATGGAATTGAATCAACTCGTGTGGAACGGAATGGAACGGAACGGAATGGAACGGAACTGAATGGAATAGAATCAAGCTGAGTACAACGGCACGGGACGGTACGGGACGGGACGGGATGGGAAGGGACGGGACGGGACGGAACGGAACGGAACGGAACGCAATGGACTCAACCCGAGCAGACAGGAACGGAATGGAATGGAATGGAATAAAATCAACCCGATTAGAATGGAATGGATTGGAATGGAATGGAATGAAATCGAATGGAATGGAACGGAACGGAATGGAATGGAATGGAATGGAATCTACCTAAGTAGAATGGAATGGATTGGAATGGAATGGAATGGAATGGAATGGAATGGAATGGAATGGAATGGAATGGAATGGAATTAAACCGAGTAGAACGGAATGGAATGGAATGGAAAGGAATGGAATGGAATGGATTGGAATGGAATCCAATGGAATGGAATGGAATGGAATGGAATGGAATGGAATGGAATAGAATAGAATGGAATTGAGTCAACCCGTGTGGAACGGAATGGAACGGAATGGAAAGGAACGGAACGGAATGGAATGGAATCAACCCGAGTACAACGGCACGTGACGTTACGGGACTGGACGGGATGGGACGGGACGGGACGGGAAGGAACGGAATGGAACGGAACTCAAGGGAGTCAACCCGAGTAGAAAGGAACGGAATGGAATGGAATGGAATGGAATGGAATGAAATCAACCCGAGTAGAATGGAATGGATTGGAATGGAATGGAATGGAATGGAATGGAATCAACCCGAGTAGAATTGAATGGATTGGAATGGATTGGAATGGAATGGAATGGAAGGGAATGGAATGGAATGGAATGGAATCAACCCGAGTAGAATGGAATGGATTGGAATGGATTGGAATGGAATGGAATGGAATGGAATGGAATGGAATGGAATGCAATTGAAAAGAAAGAAACGGAATGGAATGGAAAGAAATCAACCCGAGTAGAATGGAATGGATTGGAATGGAATGGAATGGAATGGAATGGAATGGAATCAACCCGAGTAGAATGGAATGGATTGGAATGGAATGGAATGGAATGGAATGGAATGGAATGGAATGGAATGGAATCAACCCGAGTAGAATGTAATGGATTGGAATGGAATGGAATGGAATGGAATCATCCCGAGTAGAACGGAAAGGAATGGAATGGAATGGAATGGAATGGAATCGAAAGGAATGGAATGGAATGGAATGGAATGGAATGGAATGGAATGGAATGGAATGAACCCGAGTAGAATGGAATGGATTGGAATGGAATGGAATGGAATGGAATGGAATGGAATGGAATGGAATGGAATGGAATGGAATTGAATGGAATGGAATGGAATGGAATGAACCCGAGTAGAATGGAATGGATTGGAATGGAATGGAATGGAATGGAATGGAATGGAATGGAATGGAATTGAATGGAATGGAATGGAATGGAATCAACCCGAGTTGAATGGAATGGATTGGAATGGAATGGAATGGAATGGAATGGAATAGAATCAACTCGAGTAGAACGGAATAGAATGGAATGGAATGGAACGGAATGGAATGGAATGGAATGGAATCGAGTCGAGTGGAATCCAATGGAATCGAATGGAATGGAATGGAATAGAATAGAGTGGAATGGAATCAACCCGTGTGGAACGGAATGGAACGGAATGGAAAGGAACGGAAAGGAATGGAATGTAACCAACCCGAGTACAAAGGCACGGGACGGGACGGGACGGGACGGGATGGGACGGGACGGGATGGGACGGGACGGAACGGAACAGAACTCAATGGAGTCAACCCGAGTAGAAAGGAACGGAATGGAATGGAATGGAATGGAATGGAATGGAATGGAATCAACCCGAGTAGAATGGAATGGATGGGAATGGAATGGAATGGAATGGAATGGAATAGAATTGAATGGAATGGAATGGAATCAACCCGAGTAGAATGGAATGGATTGGAATGGAATGGAATGGAATGGAATGGAATGGAATGGAATGGAATGGAATGGAATCAACCCGAGTAGAATGGAATGGATTGGAATGGACTGGAATGGAATGGAATGGAATGGAATGGAATGGAATCAACACGAGTAGAATGGAATGGATTGGAATGGAATGGAATCGAATGGAATCAAACGGAATGGAATGGAATGAAATGGAATGGAATGGAATGGAATGGAATCAACCCGAGTAAAATGGAATGGAATGGAATGGAAAGCAATGAAATGGAATGGAATGGAATGGAATGGAATGGAATGGAATGGAATGGAATTTAATGGAATGAAATGGAATGGAATCGAATGGAATCGAATGGAATCGAATGTAATGGAATGGAATAGAATGCTATCAACCAGAGTAGACGCGAATGGAATGGAAAGTAATTGAAAGGAATGGAATGGAATGGAATGGAATGGAATGGAATGGAATGGAATGGAATGGAATGGAATGGAATGGAATAGAATCAACCAGAGTAGAATGGAATGGATTGGAATGGACTGGAACGGAATGGAATGGAATGGAATGGAATGGAATGGAATGGAATGGAATGGAATGGAATGGAATGGAATCAACCCGAGTAGAATGGAATGGATTGGAATGGAATGGACTTGAATGGAAGGGAATGGAATGGAATCAATCCGAGTAGAATGGAATGGAATGGAATTCAATGTAGTAGAATGGAATTGAATCAACCCGCGTGGAACGGAATGGAACGGAACGGAAAGGAACGGAACGGAATGGAACGGAATCAACCCGAGCAGAACGGAACGGGGTGGGACGGGACAGGACGGTACGGGTCGGGTCGGGGTGGGACGGAATGGAACGGAACGGAACGGCATAGAATCATCAGGAGTGGAATGGAATGGAATGGAATGGAATGGAATGGAATGGAATGGAATGGAATAGAATGGAATTGAATCAACTCGTGTGGAACGGAATGGAACGGAACGGAAAGGATCGGAACTGAATGGAATGGAATCAAGCCGAGTACAACGGCACGGGACGGGACGGGACGGGACGGGATGGGAAGGGACGGGACGGGACGGAACGGAACGGAACGGAACGCAATGGACTCAACCCGAGCAGACAGGAACGGAATGGAATGGAATGGAATAAAATCAACCCGATTAGAATGGAATGGATTGTAATGGAATGGAATGAAATCGAATGCAATGGAACGGAACGGAATGGAATGGAATGGAATGGAATCTACCTAAGTAGAATGGAATGGATTGGAATGGAATGGAATGGAATGGAATGGAATGGAATGGAATGGAACGGAATGGAATTAACCCGAGTAGAACGGAATGGAATAGAATGGAAAGGAATGGAATGGAATGGAATGGAATGGAATGGAATGGAATCGAACGGAATCCAATGGAATGGAAAGGAATGGAATGGAATGGAATGGAATAGAATAGAATGGAATTGAGTCAACCCGTGTGGAACGTAATGGAACGGAATGGAAAGGAACGGAACGGAATGGAATGGAATCAACCTGAGTACAACGGCACGGGACGTTACGGGACGGGACGGGATGGGACGGGACGGGACGGGACGGGACGGAAAGGAACGGAACTCAAGGGAGTCAACCCGAGTAGAAAGGAACGGAATGGAATGGAATGGAAAGGAATGGAATGGAATGGAATGGAATGGAATCAACCCGAGTAGAATGGAATGGATTGCAATGGATTGGAATGGAATGGAATGGAATCAACCCGAGTAGAATTGAATGGATTGGAATGGATTGGAATGGAATGGAATGGAAGGGAATGGAATGGAATGGAATGGAATCAACCCGAGTAGAATGGAATGGATTGGAATGGATTGGAATGGAATGGAATGGAATGGAATGGAATGGAATGGAATGCAATTGAAAAGAAAGAAACGGAATGGAATGGAAAGAAATCAACCCGAGTAGAATGGAATGGATTGGAATGGAATGGAATGGAATGGAATGGAATGGAATCAACCCGAGTAGAATGGAATGGATTGGAATGGAATGGAATGGAATGGAATGGAATGGAATGGAATGGAATGGAATCAACCCGAGTAGAATGTAATGGATTGGAATGGAATGGAATGGAATGGAATCATCCCGAGTAGAACGGAAAGGAATGGAATGGAATGGAATGGAATGGAATCGAAAGGAATGGAATGGAATGGAATGGAATGGAATGGAATGGAATGGAATGGAATGAACCCGAGTAGAATGGAATGGATTGGAATGGAATGGAATGGAATGGAATGGAATGGAATGGAATGGAATGGAATGGAATGGAATTGAATGGAATGGAATGGAATGGAATGAACCCGAGTAGAATGGAATGGATTGGAATGGAATGGAATTGAATGGAATGGAATGGAATGGAATGGAATTGAATGGAATGGAATGGAATGGAATCAACCCGAGTTGAATGGAATGGATTGGAATGGAATGGAATGGAATGGAATGGAATAGAATCAACTCGAGTAGAACGGAATAGAATGGAATGGAATGGAACGGAATGGAATGGAATGGAATGGAATCGAGTCGAGTGGAATCCAATGGAATCGAATGGAATGGAATGGAATAGAATAGAGTGGAATGGAATCAACCCGTGTGGAACGGAATGGAACGGAATGGAAAGGAACGGAAAGGAATGGAATGTAACCAACCCGAGTACAAAGGCACGGGACGGGACGGGACGGGACGGGATGGGACGGGACGGGATGGGACGGGACGGAACGGAACAGAACTCAATGGAGTCAACCCGAGTAGAAAGGAACGGAATGGAATGGAATGGAATGGAATGGAATGGAATGGAATCAACCCGAGTAGAATGGAATGGATGGGAATGGAATGGAATGGAATGGAATGGAATAGAATTGAATGGAATGGAATGGAATCAACCCGAGTAGAATGGAATGGATTGGAATGGAATGGAATGGAATGGAATGGAATGGAATGGAATGGAATGGAATCAACCCGAGTAGAATGGAATGGATTGGAATGGACTGGAATGGAATGGAATGGAATGGAATGGAATGGAATCAACACGAGTAGAATGGAATGGATTGGAATGGAATGGAATCGAATGGAATCAAACGGAATGGAATGGAATGAAATGGAATGGAATGGAATGGAATGGAATCAACCCGAGTAAAATGGAATGGAATGGAATGGAAAGCAATGAAATGGAATGGAATGGAATGGAATGGAATGGAATGGAATGGAATGGAATTTAATGGAATGAAATGGAATGGAATCGAATGGAATCGAATGGAATCGAATGTAATGGAATGGAATAGAATGCTATCAACCAGAGTAGACGCGAATGGAATGGAAAGTAATTGAAAGGAATGGAATGGAATGGAATGGAATGGAATGGAATGGAATGGAATGGAATGGAATGGAATAGAATCAACCAGAGTAGAATGGAATGGATTGGAATGGACTGGAACGGAATGGAATGGAATGGAATGGAATGGAATGGAATGGAATGGAATGGAATGGAATGGAATGGAATGGAATCAACCCGAGTAGAATGGAATGGATTGGAATGGAATGGACTTGAATGGAAGGGAATGGAATGGAATCAATCCGAGTAGAATGGAATGGAATGGAATTCAATGTAGTAGAATGGAATTGAATCAACCCGCGTGGAACGGAATGGAACGGAACGGAAAGGAACGGAACGGAATGGAACGGAATCAACCCGAGCAGAACGGAACGGGGTGGGACGGGACAGGACGGTACGGGTCGGGTCGGGGTGGGACGGAATGGAACGGAACGGAACGGCATAGAATCATCAGGAGTGGAATGGAATGGAATGGAATGGAATGGAATGGAATGGAATGGAATGGAATAGAATGGAATTGAATCAACTCGTGTGGAACGGAATGGAACGGAACGGAAAGGATCGGAACTGAATGGAATGGAATCAAGCCGAGTACAACGGCACGGGACGGGACGGGACGGGACGGGATGGGAAGGGACGGGACGGGACGGAACGGAACGGAACGGAACGCAATGGACTCAACCCGAGCAGACAGGAACGGAATGGAATGGAATGGAATAAAATCAACCCGATTAGAATGGAATGGATTGTAATGGAATGGAATGAAATCGAATGCAATGGAACGGAACGGAATGGAATGGAATGGAATGGAATCTACCTAAGTAGAATGGAATGGATTGGAATGGAATGGAATGGAATGGAATGGAATGGAATGGAATGGAACGGAATGGAATTAACCCGAGTAGAACGGAATGGAATAGAATGGAAAGGAATGGAATGGAATGGAATGGAATGGAATGGAATGGAATCGAACGGAATCCAATGGAATGGAAAGGAATGGAATGGAATGGAATGGAATAGAATAGAATGGAATTGAGTCAACCCGTGTGGAACGTAATGGAACGGAATGGAAAGGAACGGAACGGAATGGAATGGAATCAACCTGAGTACAACGGCACGGGACGTTACGGGACGGGACGGGATGGGACGGGACGGGACGGGACGGGACGGAAAGGAACGGAACTCAAGGGAGTCAACCCGAGTAGAAAGGAACGGAATGGAATGGAATGGAAAGGAATGGAATGGAATGGAATGGAATGGAATCAACCCGAGTAGAATGGAATGGATTGCAATGGATTGGAATGGAATGGAATGGAATGGAATGGAATGGAATGGAATGGAATGGAATGGAATGGAATTGAAAAGAAAGAAATGGAATGGAATGGAATGAAATCAACCCGAGTAGAATGGAATGGATTGGAATGGAATGGAATGGAATTGAATGGAATGGAATGGAATGAACCCGAGTAGAATGGAATGGATTGGAATGGAATGGAATGGAATGGAATGGAATGGAATGGAATGGAATGGAATGGAATGGAATCATCCCGAGTAGAACGGAAAGGAATGGAATGGAATGGAAAGGAATGGAATCGAATGGAATGGAATGGAATGGAATGGAATGGAATGGAATGGAATGGAATGGAATGAACCCGAGTAGAATGGAATGGATTGGAATGGAATGGAATGGAATCGAATGGAATGGAATGGAATGGAATGGAATGGAATGGAATGGAATGGAATGGAATTGAATGGAATGGAATGGAATGAACCCGAGTAGAATGGAATGGATTGGAATGGAATGGAATGGAATGGAATGGAATGGAATGGAATGGAATGGAATGGAATCAACCCGAGATGAATGGAATGGATTGGAATGGAATGGAATGGAATGGAATGGAATGGAATGGAATGGAATCAACTCGAGTAGCACGGAATAGAATGGAATGGAATGGAACGGAATGGAATGGAATGGAATGGAATCGAGTCGAGTGGAATCCAATGGAATCGAATGGAATGGAATGGAATAGAATAGAGTGGAATGGAATCAACCCATGTGGAACGGAATGGAACGGAATGGAAAGGAACGGAAAGGAATGGAATGTAACCAACCCGAGTACAACGGCACGTGACGGGATGGGACGGGACGGAATGGAACAGAACTCAAAGGAGTCAACCCGAGTAGAAAGGAACGGAATGGAATGGAATGGAATGGAATGGAATGGAATGGAATCAACCCGAGTAGAATGGAATGGATGGGAATGGAATGGAATGGAATGGAATGGAATAGAGTTGAATGAAATGGAACGGAATCAACCCGAGTAGAATGGAATGGATTGGAATGGAATGGAATGGAATGGAATGGAATGGAATGGAATGGAATGGAATCAACCCGAGTAGAATGGAATGGATTGGAATGGACTGGAATGGAATGGAATGGAATGGAATGGAATGGAATGGAATGGAATGGAAACAACCCGAGTAGAATGGAATGGATTGGAATGGTATGGAATGGAATGGAATGGAATGGAATGGAATGGAATCAACACGAGTAGAATGGAATGGATTGGAATGGAATGGAATCGAATGGAATCGAACGGAATGGAATGGAATGAAATGGAATGGAATGGAATGGAATGGAATCAACCCGAGTAAAATGGAATGGATTGGAATGGAATGGAATCGAATGGAATCGAACGGAATGGAATGGAATGAAATGGAATGGAATCGAACGGAATGGAATGGAATGGAATTTAATGGAATGAAATTGAATGGAATCGAATGGAATCGAATGGAATCGAATGGAATGGAATGGAATAGAATGCTATCAACCAGAGTAGAATGGAATGGATTGGAATGGACTGGAACGGAATGGAATGGAATGGAATGGAATGGAATGGAATGGAATGGAATGGAATGGAAAGGAATAAACCCGAGTAGAATGGAATGGATTGGAATGGAATGGACTTGAATGGAATGGAATGGAATGGAATCAATACTAGTAGAATGGAATGGAATGGAATTCAATGTAATAGAATGGAATTGAATCAACCCGCGTGGAACGGAATGGAACGGAATGGAAAGGAACGGAACGGAATGGAACGGAATCAACCCGAGCAGAACGGAACGGGGTGGGACGGGACAGGACGGTATGGGTCGGGTCGGGGTGGGACGGAATGGCACGGAACGGAACGGCATAGAATCATCCGGAGTGGAATGGAATGGAATGGAATGGAATGGAATGGAATGGAATGGAATAGAATGGAATAGAATGGAATTGAATCAACTCGTGTGGAACGGAATGGAACGGAACGGAAAGGAACGGAACTGAATGGAATGGAATCAAGCCGAGTACAACGGCACGGGACTGGACGGGACGGGAAGTGATGGGAAGGGACGGGATGGGACGGAACGGAACGGAACGGAACGCAATGGACTCAACCCGAGCAGACAGGAACGGAATGGAATGGAATGGAATAAAATCAACCCGATTAGAATGGAATGGATTGGAATGGAATGGAATGAAATCGAATGGAATGGAACGGAACGGAATGGAATGGAATGGAATGGAATCTACCTAAGTAGAAAGGAATGGATTGGAATGGAATGGAATGGAATGGAATGGAATGGAATGGAATGGAATGGAATTGAATCGAATGGAATCCAATGGAATGGAATGGAATGGAATGGAATGGAATGGAATAGAATAGAATGGAATTGAGTCAACCCGTGTGGAACGTAATGGAACGGAATGGAAAGGAACGGAACGGAATGGAATGGAATCAACCCGAGTACAACGGCACGGGACGTTACGGGACGGGACGGGATGGGACGGGACGGGACGGGACGGGACGGAATGGAACGGAACTCAAGGGAGTCAACCCGAGTAGAAAGGAACGGAATGGAATGGAATGGAACGGAATGGAATGGAATGGAATGGAATGGAATGGAATCAACCCGAGGAGAATGGAATGGATTGGAATGGATTGGAATGGAATGGAATGGAATGGAATGGAATGGAATGGAATGGAATGGAATTGAAAAGAAAGAAATGGAATGGAATGGAATGAAATCAACCCGAGTAGAATGGAATGGATTGGAATGGAATGGAATGGAATGGAACGGAATGGAATGGAATTCAAAGGAATAGAATGGAATGGAATGGAATGGAATGGAATGAAATGGAATGGAATTCAATGGAATAGAATGGAATGGAATGGAATGGAATGGAATTGAATGGAATGGAATGGAATGGAATGGAATGAAATGGAATCAACCCGAGTAGAATGGAATGGATTGGAATGGACTGGAATGGAATGGAATGGAATGGAATCAATCCGAGTAGAATGGAATGGAATGGAATTGAATGGAATTCAATGTAATAGAATGGAATTGAATCAACCCGCGTGGAACGGAATGGAACGGAACAGAAAGGAACGGAGCGGAATGGAGCGAAATCAACCCGAGCAGAACGGAACGGGATGGGACGGGACGGGACGGGACGGGAAGGGACGGGACCGGATGGGACGAAATGGAACGGAACGGAATGGCATGGAATCAACCCGAGTAGAATGGAATGGAATGGAATAGAATGGAATGGAATGGAATGGAATGGAATAGAATAGAATGGAATTGAATCAACTCGCAAGGAATGGAATGGATAGGAATGGAAAGGAATGGAATGGAATGGAATGGAACCAACCGAGCACAACGGCACGGGACGGGATAGGACGGGACGGGACGGGACTGAACGGAACGGAACGGAACTCAATGGAAACAACCCGAGTAGAACGGAATGGAATAGAATGGAATGGAATGGAATGGAATGGAATGGAATGGAATGGAATGGAATGGAATGGAATGGAATGGAATGGAATGGAATGGAGTGGAATGGAAAGGAATGGAATGGAAACCAAAACGAGTAGAACGGAATGGAATGGAATGGAATGGAATGGAATGGAATGGAATAGAATGAACCCGACAGGAATGGAATGGAATGGAATGGAAAGAATGGAATGGAATGGAATGGAACGGAATGGAATGGAATGGAACGGAATGATCAACCCGAGAAAAATGGAATGGATTGAAATGGAATGGAATGGAGTGGAATGGAATGGAATCGAATGGAATCGAATGGAATCGAATGGAATGGAACCTAATGGAGTGGAATGGAATGGAATGGAATGGTATGGAAAGGAATGGAATGGAATGGAATGGAATGGAATTCAATGGAATAGAACGGAATGGAATGGAATGGAATGGAATGGAATGGAATGGAATGGAGTGGAATGGAATGGAATGGAACCTAAAGGAATCGAATAGGATGGTATGGATTGGAATGGAAGAGAATGGAATCAACCCGAGTGGAACGGAATGGAATGGAATGGAATGGAATGGAATGGAATGGAATGGAATGGAATGGAACGGAATGGAATGGAATGGAATCAACCCGAGTAGAATGGAATGGATTGGAATGGAATGGAATGGAATGGAATGGAATCGAAAGGAATGGAATGGAATGGAATGGAATGGAATGGAATGGAATGAAATGGAATTCAATGGAATAGAATGGAATGGAAAGGAATGGAATGGAATGGAATCGAATGGAATCGAATAGAATGGAATGGAATGGAATGGAATGGAATGGAATGGAATGGAATGGAATGGAATGGAATGGAATCAACCCGAGTAGAATGGAATGGATTGGAATGGAATGGAATGGAATGGAACTGAAAGGAATGGAATGGAATGGAATGGAATGGAATGGATAGGAATGGAATGGAATGGAATGGAATCAACACAAGTAGAATGGAATGGATTGCAATGGAATGGAGTGGAATGGAATGCAAAGAAATCAACCCGAGTAGAATGGATTGGATTGGAATGGAATGGAATGGAATGGAATGGAATGGAATGGAATGGAATGGAATGGAATCGAATGGAATGGAATGGAATCAACCCGAGAAGAACGTAATGGAATGGAATGGAATGGAATGGAATGGAATGGAATGGAATTCAATGGAATGGAATTAAATGGAATGGAATGGAATGGAATGGAATGGAATAGAATGGAATCAACCCGAGTAGAACGGAATGGAATGGAATGGAATGGAATGGAATGGAATGGAATGGAATGGAATGGAATGGAATGGAATGAAATGGAATGGAATGGTACGGAATGGAATCGAATGGAATCGAATGGAATGGAATCAACCCGAGTAGAATGTAATGGATTGGGTTGGGCTGGAATAGAATGGAATGGAATGGAATCAATCCGAGTAGAATGGAATGGAATGGAATGGAATGGAATTCAATGTAATAGAATGGAATTGAATCAACCCGCATGGAACGGAATGGAACGGAACTGAAAGGAAAAGAACAAAATGGAACGGAATCAACCCGAGCAGAACGGAACGGGATGGGTCGGGAAGGGACGGGACGGGACGGTTCACGATGGGACGAAATGGAACAGAACGGAACGGCATGGAATCAACCCGAGAAGAATGGAATGGAATGGAATGGAATGGAATGGAAAGGAATGGAATAGAATAGTATGGAATAGAAACAACCCGCGTGGAACGGAATTGAACGGAACGGAAAGGAACGGAACGGAATGGAAAGGAATCAACCCGAGTACAACGGCACGGGAAGGGACGGGACGGAACGGAACGGAACGGAACTCAATGGAATCAACCCGAGTAGAAGGGAATGGAATGGAATGGAATGGAATGGAATGGAATGGAATGGAATGGAATGGAATGGAATGGAATGGATTGGAATGGAATGGAATGGAATGGAATGGAATGGAATGGAATGGAATGGAATGGAATCAACCCGAGTAGAACGGAATGGAATGGAATGGAATGGAATGGAGTGGAATGGAATGGAATGGAATGGAATGGAATGGAATGGAATGGAATGGAAGGGATTGGAATGGAATGGAATGGAATGGAATGGAATGGAATGGAACGGAATGGAATGGAATCGAATGGAGTCGAATGGAATCGAATGAAATGGACAGGAAGAGAATGGAATCAACTCGAGTAGAACGGAATGGAATGGAATGGAATGGAATGGAATGGAATGGAATGGAGTGGAATGGAATGGAATGGAATGGAATGGAATGGAATGGAATTGAACTGAATGCTATCGAATGGAATGGAATGGTATGGAATGGAATGGAATGGAATGGAATGGAATGGAAAGGAATGGAATCAACCCGAGTAGAACGGAATGGAATGGAATGGAATGGAATGGAATGGAATGGAATGGAATGGAATGGAATCGGATGGAATCGAATGGAATGGAATGGAATGGAATGGAATGGAATGGAATCTAATGGAATGGAATGGAATGGAATCAACCCGAGTAGAATGGAATGGATTGGAATGGAATGGAATGGAATGGAATCGAATCGAATGGAATCGAATGGAATGGAATGGAATGGAATGGAATCGAATGGAATGGAATGGAATCAACCCGAGTAGAATGAAATGGGTTGGAATGGAATGGAATGGAATGGAATGGAATGGAATGGAATGGAATGGAATGGAATGATCCCGAGTGGAATGGAATAGAATGGAATGGAAAGAATGGAATGGAACGGAATGGAATGGAATGGAATGGAATGATCAACCCGAGTAGAATGGAATGGATTGGAATGGAATAGAATGTAGTGGAATGGAATGGAATTGAATGGAATCGAATGGAATCAAATGGAATGGAATCTATTGGAGTGGAATGGAATGGAATGGAATGGAATGGAATGGAATTCAATGGAATAGAATGGAATGGAATGGAACCGAATGGAATCGAATGGGATGGTA
This sequence comes from Gorilla gorilla gorilla, assembly GCF_029281585.2. Lineage (NCBI taxonomy): Eukaryota > Metazoa > Chordata > Mammalia > Primates > Hominidae > Gorilla > Gorilla gorilla. The sequence goes on along the minus strand of NC_073239.2, from coordinate 46,292,504 downwards.
TGGAATGGAATGGAAGAGAATGGAATCAACCCGAGTGGAACGGAATGGAATGGAATGGAATAGAATGGAATGGAATGGAATGGAATGCAATGGAATGGAATGGAATGGAATCAACCCGAGTAGAATGGAATGGATTCGAATGGAATGGAATGGAATGGAAAGGAATCGAAAGGAATGGAATGGAATGGAAGGGAATGGAATGGAATGGAATGCAATGGAATGGAATCAACCCAAGTAGAATGGAATGGATTGGAATGGAATGGAATGGAATGGAATGGAATGGAATGGAATGGAATGGAAGGGAATGGAATCAACCCGAGTAGAATGGAATGGATTGGAATGGAATGGAATGGAATGGAATCATCCCGAGTAGAACGGAAAGGAATGGAATGGAATGGAAAGGAATGGAATCGAAAGGAATGGAATGGAATGGAATGGAATGGAATGGAATGGAATGGAATGGAATGGAATGAACCCGAGTAGAATGGAATGGATTGGAATGGAATGGAATGGAATCGAATGGAACGGAATGGAATGGAATGGAATGGAATTGAATGGAATGGAATGGAATGAACCCGAGTAGAATGGAATGGATTGGAATGGAATGGAATGGAATGGAATCGAATGGAATGGAATGGAATGGAATGGAATGGAATCAACCCGGGTTGAATGGAATGGATTGGAATGGAATGGAAGGGAATGGAATGGAATCAAATGGAATGGAATGGAATGGAATGGAATGGAATGGAATGGAATGGAATGGAATCAACCCGAGTAGAATGGAATGGAATGGAATGGAATGGAATGGAATGGAATGGAATGGAATGGAATGGAATGGAATGGAATGGAAGGGATTGGAATGGAATGGAATGGAATGGAATGGAATGGAATGGAATGGAATAGAATGAACCCGACAGGAATGGAATGGAATGGAATGGAAAGAATGGAATGGAATGGAATGGAACGGAATGGAATGGAATGGAACGGAATGATCAACCCGAGTAAAATGGAATGGATTGAAATGGAATGGAATGGAGTGGAATGGAATGGAATCGAATGGAATCGAATGGAATCGAATGGAATGGAACCTAATGGAGTGGAATGGAATGGAATGGAATGGTATGGAAAGGAATGGAATGGAATGGAATGGAATGGAATTCAATGGAATAGAACGGAATGGAATGGAATGGAATGGAATGGAATGGAGTGGAATGGAATGGAATGGAACCTAAAGGAATCGAATAGGATGGTATGGATTGGAATGGAAGAGAATGGAATCAACCCGAGTGGAACGGAATGGAATGGAATGGAATGGAATGGAATGGAATGGAATGGAACGGAATGGAATGGAATGGAATCAACCCGAGTAGAATGGAATGGATTGCAATGGATTGGAATGGAATGGAATGGAATGGAATGGAATGGAATGGAATGGAATGGAATGGAATGGAATTGAAAAGAAAGAAATGGAATGGAATGGAATGAAATCAACCCGAGTAGAATGGAATGGATTGGAATGGAATGGAATGGAATTGAATGGAATGGAATGGAATGAACCCGAGTAGAATGGAATGGATTGGAATGGAATGGAATGGAATGGAATGGAATGGAATGGAATGGAATGGAATGGAATGGAATCATCCCGAGTAGAACGGAAAGGAATGGAATGGAATGGAAAGGAATGGAATCGAATGGAATGGAATGGAATGGAATGGAATGGAATGGAATGGAATGGAATGGAATGAACCCGAGTAGAATGGAATGGATTGGAATGGAATGGAATGGAATCGAATGGAATGGAATGGAATGGAATGGAATGGAATGGAATGGAATGGAATGGAATTGAATGGAATGGAATGGAATGAACCCGAGTAGAATGGAATGGATTGGAATGGAATGGAATGGAATGGAATGGAATGGAATGGAATGGAATGGAATGGAATCAACCCGAGATGAATGGAATGGATTGGAATGGAATGGAATGGAATGGAATGGAATGGAATGGAATGGAATCAACTCGAGTAGCACGGAATAGAATGGAATGGAATGGAACGGAATGGAATGGAATGGAATGGAATCGAGTCGAGTGGAATCCAATGGAATCGAATGGAATGGAATGGAATAGAATAGAGTGGAATGGAATCAACCCATGTGGAACGGAATGGAACGGAATGGAAAGGAACGGAAAGGAATGGAATGTAACCAACCCGAGTACAACGGCACGTGACGGGATGGGACGGGACGGAATGGAACAGAACTCAAAGGAGTCAACCCGAGTAGAAAGGAACGGAATGGAATGGAATGGAATGGAATGGAATGGAATGGAATCAACCCGAGTAGAATGGAATGGATGGGAATGGAATGGAATGGAATGGAATGGAATAGAGTTGAATGAAATGGAACGGAATCAACCCGAGTAGAATGGAATGGATTGGAATGGAATGGAATGGAATGGAATGGAATGGAATGGAATGGAATGGAATCAACCCGAGTAGAATGGAATGGATTGGAATGGACTGGAATGGAATGGAATGGAATGGAATGGAATGGAATGGAATGGAATGGAATGGAATGGAATGGAAACAACCCGAGTAGAATGGAATGGATTGGAATGGTATGGAATGGAATGGAATGGAATGGAATGGAATGGAATCAACACGAGTAGAATGGAATGGATTGGAATGGAATGGAATCGAATGGAATCGAACGGAATGGAATGGAATGAAATGGAATGGAATGGAATGGAATGGAATCAACCCGAGTAAAATGGAATGGATTGGAATGGAATGGAATCGAATGGAATCGAACGGAATGGAATGGAATGAAATGGAATGGAATCGAACGGAATGGAATGGAATGGAATTTAATGGAATGAAATTGAATGGAATCGAATGGAATCGAATGGAATCGAATGGAATGGAATGGAATAGAATGCTATCAACCAGAGTAGAATGGAATGGATTGGAATGGACTGGAACGGAATGGAATGGAATGGAATGGAATGGAATGGAATGGAATGGAATGGAATGGAAAGGAATAAACCCGAGTAGAATGGAATGGATTGGAATGGAATGGACTTGAATGGAATGGAATGGAATGGAATCAATACTAGTAGAATGGAATGGAATGGAATTCAATGTAATAGAATGGAATTGAATCAACCCGCGTGGAACGGAATGGAACGGAATGGAAAGGAACGGAACGGAATGGAACGGAATCAACCCGAGCAGAACGGAACGGGGTGGGACGGGACAGGACGGTATGGGTCGGGTCGGGGTGGGACGGAATGGCACGGAACGGAACGGCATAGAATCATCCGGAGTGGAATGGAATGGAATGGAATGGAATGGAATGGAATGGAATGGAATAGAATGGAATAGAATGGAATTGAATCAACTCGTGTGGAACGGAATGGAACGGAACGGAAAGGAACGGAACTGAATGGAATGGAATCAAGCCGAGTACAACGGCACGGGACTGGACGGGACGGGAAGTGATGGGAAGGGACGGGATGGGACGGAACGGAACGGAACGGAACGCAATGGACTCAACCCGAGCAGACAGGAACGGAATGGAATGGAATGGAATAAAATCAACCCGATTAGAATGGAATGGATTGGAATGGAATGGAATGAAATCGAATGGAATGGAACGGAACGGAATGGAATGGAATGGAATGGAATCTACCTAAGTAGAAAGGAATGGATTGGAATGGAATGGAATGGAATGGAATGGAATGGAATGGAATGGAATGGAATTGAATCGAATGGAATCCAATGGAATGGAATGGAATGGAATGGAATGGAATGGAATAGAATAGAATGGAATTGAGTCAACCCGTGTGGAACGTAATGGAACGGAATGGAAAGGAACGGAACGGAATGGAATGGAATCAACCCGAGTACAACGGCACGGGACGTTACGGGACGGGACGGGATGGGACGGGACGGGACGGGACGGGACGGAATGGAACGGAACTCAAGGGAGTCAACCCGAGTAGAAAGGAACGGAATGGAATGGAATGGAACGGAATGGAATGGAATGGAATGGAATGGAATGGAATCAACCCGAGGAGAATGGAATGGATTGGAATGGATTGGAATGGAATGGAATGGAATGGAATGGAATGGAATGGAATGGAATGGAATGGAATTGAAAAGAAAGAAATGGAATGGAATGGAATGAAATCAACCCGAGTAGAATGGAATGGATTGGAATGGAATGGAATGGAATGGAACGGAATGGAATGGAATTCAAAGGAATAGAATGGAATGGAATGGAATGGAATGGAATGAAATGGAATGGAATTCAATGGAATAGAATGGAATGGAATGGAATGGAATGGAATTGAATGGAATGGAATGGAATGGAATGGAATGAAATGGAATCAACCCGAGTAGAATGGAATGGATTGGAATGGACTGGAATGGAATGGAATGGAATGGAATCAATCCGAGTAGAATGGAATGGAATGGAATTGAATGGAATTCAATGTAATAGAATGGAATTGAATCAACCCGCGTGGAACGGAATGGAACGGAACAGAAAGGAACGGAGCGGAATGGAGCGAAATCAACCCGAGCAGAACGGAACGGGATGGGACGGGACGGGACGGGACGGGAAGGGACGGGACCGGATGGGACGAAATGGAACGGAACGGAATGGCATGGAATCAACCCGAGTAGAATGGAATGGAATGGAATAGAATGGAATGGAATGGAATGGAATGGAATAGAATAGAATGGAATTGAATCAACTCGCAAGGAATGGAATGGATAGGAATGGAAAGGAATGGAATGGAATGGAATGGAACCAACCGAGCACAACGGCACGGGACGGGATAGGACGGGACGGGACGGGACTGAACGGAACGGAACGGAACTCAATGGAAACAACCCGAGTAGAACGGAATGGAATAGAATGGAATGGAATGGAATGGAATGGAATGGAATGGAATGGAATGGAATGGAATGGAATGGAATGGAATGGAATGGAGTGGAATGGAAAGGAATGGAATGGAAACCAAAACGAGTAGAACGGAATGGAATGGAATGGAATGGAATGGAATGGAATGGAATAGAATGAACCCGACAGGAATGGAATGGAATGGAATGGAAAGAATGGAATGGAATGGAATGGAACGGAATGGAATGGAATGGAACGGAATGATCAACCCGAGAAAAATGGAATGGATTGAAATGGAATGGAATGGAGTGGAATGGAATGGAATCGAATGGAATCGAATGGAATCGAATGGAATGGAACCTAATGGAGTGGAATGGAATGGAATGGAATGGTATGGAAAGGAATGGAATGGAATGGAATGGAATGGAATTCAATGGAATAGAACGGAATGGAATGGAATGGAATGGAATGGAATGGAATGGAATGGAGTGGAATGGAATGGAATGGAACCTAAAGGAATCGAATAGGATGGTATGGATTGGAATGGAAGAGAATGGAATCAACCCGAGTGGAACGGAATGGAATGGAATGGAATGGAATGGAATGGAATGGAATGGAATGGAATGGAACGGAATGGAATGGAATGGAATCAACCCGAGTAGAATGGAATGGATTGGAATGGAATGGAATGGAATGGAATGGAATCGAAAGGAATGGAATGGAATGGAATGGAATGGAATGGAATGGAATGAAATGGAATTCAATGGAATAGAATGGAATGGAAAGGAATGGAATGGAATGGAATCGAATGGAATCGAATAGAATGGAATGGAATGGAATGGAATGGAATGGAATGGAATGGAATGGAATGGAATGGAATCAACCCGAGTAGAATGGAATGGATTGGAATGGAATGGAATGGAATGGAACTGAAAGGAATGGAATGGAATGGAATGGAATGGAATGGATAGGAATGGAATGGAATGGAATGGAATCAACACAAGTAGAATGGAATGGATTGCAATGGAATGGAGTGGAATGGAATGCAAAGAAATCAACCCGAGTAGAATGGATTGGATTGGAATGGAATGGAATGGAATGGAATGGAATGGAATGGAATGGAATGGAATGGAATCAACCCGAGAACAACGTAATGGAATGGAATGGAATGGAATGGAATGGAATGGAATGGAATTCAATGGAATGGAATTAAATGGAATGGAATGGAATGGAATGGAATGGAATAGAATGGAATCAACCCGAGTAGAACGGAATGGAATGGAATGGAATGGAATGGAATGGAATGGAATGGAATGGAATGGAATGGAATGGAATGGAATGAAATGGAATGGAATGGTACGGAATGGAATCGAATGGAATCGAATGGAATGGAATCAACCCGAGTAGAATGTAATGGATTGGGTTGGGCTGGAATAGAATGGAATGGAATGGAATCAATCCGAGTAGAATGGAATGGAATGGAATGGAATGGAATTCAATGTAATAGAATGGAATTGAATCAACCCGCATGGAACGGAATGGAACGGAACTGAAAGGAAAAGAACAAAATGGAACGGAATCAACCCGAGCAGAACGGAACGGGATGGGTCGGGAAGGGACGGGACGGGACGGTTCACGATGGGACGAAATGGAACAGAACGGAACGGCATGGAATCAACCCGAGAAGAATGGAATGGAATGGAATGGAATGGAATGGAAAGGAATGGAATAGAATAGTATGGAATAGAAACAACCCGCGTGGAACGGAATTGAACGGAACGGAAAGGAACGGAACGGAATGGAAAGGAATCAACCCGAGTACAACGGCACGGGAAGGGACGGGACGGAACGGAACGGAACGGAACTCAATGGAATCAACCCGAGTAGAAGGGAATGGAATGGAATGGAATGGAATGGAATGGAATGGAATGGAATGGAATGGAATGGAATGGAATGGATTGGAATGGAATGGAATGGAATGGAATGGAATGGAATGGAATGGAATGGAATGGAATCAACCCGAGTAGAACGGAATGGAATGGAATGGAATGGAATGGAGTGGAATGGAATGGAATGGAATGGAATGGAATGGAATGGAATGGAATGGAAGGGATTGGAATGGAATGGAATGGAATGGAATGGAATGGAATGGAACGGAATGGAATGGAATCGAATGGAGTCGAATGGAATCGAATGAAATGGACAGGAAGAGAATGGAATCAACTCGAGTAGAACGGAATGGAATGGAATGGAATGGAATGGAATGGAATGGAATGGAGTGGAATGGAATGGAATGGAATGGAATGGAATGGAATGGAATTGAACTGAATGCTATCGAATGGAATGGAATGGTATGGAATGGAATGGAATGGAATGGAATGGAATGGAAAGGAATGGAATCAACCCGAGTAGAACGGAATGGAATGGAATGGAATGGAATGGAATGGAATGGAATGGAATGGAATGGAATCGGATGGAATCGAATGGAATCGAATGGAATGGAATGGAATGGAATGGAATCTAATGGAATGGAATGGAATGGAATCAACCCGAGTAGAATGGAATGGATTGGAATGGAATGGAATGGAATGGAATCGAATCGAATGGAATCGAATGGAATGGAATGGAATGGAATGGAATCGAATGGAATGGAATGGAATCAACCCGAGTAGAATGAAATGGGTTGGAATGGAATGGAATGGAATGGAATGGAATGGAATGGAATGGAATGGAATGGAATGGAATGATCCCGAGTGGAATGGAATAGAATGGAATGGAAAGAATGGAATGGAACGGAATGGAATGGAATGGAATGGAATGATCAACCCGAGTAGAATGGAATGGATTGGAATGGAATAGAATGTAGTGGAATGGAATGGAATTGAATGGAATCGAATGGAATCAAATGGAATGGAATCTATTGGAGTGGAATGGAATGGAATGGAATGGAATGGAATGGAATTCAATGGAATAGAATGGAATGGAATGGAACCGAATGGAATCGAATGGGATGGTATGGAATGGAATGGAAGAGAATGGAATCAACCCGAGTGGAACGGAATGGAATGGAATGGAATAGAATGGAATGGAATGGAATGGAATGCAATGGAATGGAATGGAATGGAATCAACCCGAGTAGAATGGAATGGATTCGAATGGAATGGAATGGAATGGAAAGGAATCGAAAGGAATGGAATGGAATGGAAGGGAATGGAATGGAATGGAATGCAATGGAATGGAATCAACCCAAGTAGAATGGAATGGATTGGAATGGAATGGAATGGAATGGAATGGAATGGAATGGAATGGAATGGAAGGGAATGGAATCAACCCGAGTAGAATGGAATGGATTGGAATGGAATGGAATGGAATGGAATCATCCCGAGTAGAACGGAAAGGAATGGAATGGAATGGAAAGGAATGGAATCGAAAGGAATGGAATGGAATGGAATGGAATGGAATGGAATGGAATGGAATGGAATGAACCCGAGTAGAATGGAATGGATTGGAATGGAATGGAATGGAATCGAATGGAACGGAATGGAATGGAATGGAATGGAATTGAATGGAATGGAATGGAATGAACCCGAGTAGAATGGAATGGATTGGAATGGAATGGAATGGAATGGAATCGAATGGAATGGAATGGAATGGAATGGAATGGAATCAACCCGGGTTGAATGGAATGGATTGGAATGGAATGGAAGGGAATGGAATGGAATCAAATGGAATGGAATGGAATGGAATGGAATGGAATGGAATGGAATGGAATGGAATCAACCCGAGTAGAATGGAATGGAATGGAATGGAATGGAATGGAATGGAATGGAATGGAATGGAATGGAATGGAATGGAATGGAAGGGATTGGAATGGAATGGAATGGAATGGAATGGAATGGAATGGAATGGAATGGAATAGAATGAACCCGACAGGAATGGAATGGAATGGAATGGAAAGAATGGAATGGAATGGAATGGAACGGAATGGAATGGAATGGAACGGAATGATCAACCCGAGTAAAATGGAATGGATTGAAATGGAATGGAATGGAGTGGAATGGAATGGAATCGAATGGAATCGAATGGAATCGAATGGAATGGAACCTAATGGAGTGGAATGGAATGGAATGGAATGGTATGGAAAGGAATGGAATGGAATGGAATGGAATGGAATTCAATGGAATAGAACGGAATGGAATGGAATGGAATGGAATGGAATGGAGTGGAATGGAATGGAATGGAACCTAAAGGAATCGAATAGGATGGTATGGATTGGAATGGAAGAGAATGGAATCAACCCGAGTGGAACGGAATGGAATGGAATGGAATGGAATGGAATGGAATGGAATGGAACGGAATGGAATGGAATGGAATCAACCCGAGTAGAATGGAATGGATTGGAATGGAATGGAATGGAATGGAATGGAATCGAAAGGAATGGAATGGAATGGAATGGAATGGAATGGAATGGAATGGAATGAAATGGAATTCAATGGAATAGAATGGAATGGAAAGGAATGGAATGGAATGGAATCGAATGGAATCGAATGGAATGGAATGGAATGGAATGGAATGGAATGGAATGGAATGGAATGGAATGGAATGGAATCAACCCGAGTAGAATGGAATGGATTGGAATGGAATGGAATGGAATGGAATGGAATGGAATGGAATGGAACTGAAAGGAATGGAATGGAATGGAATGGAATGGAATGGATAGGAATGGAATGGAATGGAATGGAATCAACACAAGTAGAATGGAATGGATTGCAATGGAATGGAGTGGAATGGAATGCAAAGAAATCAACCCGAGTAGAATGGATTGGATTGGAATGGAATGGAATGGAATGGAATGGAATGGAATGGAATGGAATGGAATGGAATGGAATCAACCCGAGAACAAAGTAATGGAATGGAATGGAATGGAATGGAATCAACCCGAGAACAACGTAATGGAATGGAATGGAATGGAATGGAATGGAATGGAATGGAATTCAATGGAATGGAATTAAATGGAATGGAATGGAATGGAATGGAATGGAATAGAATGGAATCAACCCGAGTAGAACTGAATGGAATGGAATGGAATGGAATGGAATGGAATGGAATGGAATGGAATGGAATGGAATGGAATGAAATGGAATGGAATGGTACGGAATGGAATCGAATGGAATCGAATGGAATGGAATCAAACCGAGTAGAATGTAATGGATTGGTTTGGGCTGGAATAGAATGGAATGGAATGGAATCAATCCGAGTAGAATGGAATGGAATGGAATGGAATGGAATTCAATGTAATAGAATGGAATTGAATCAACCCGCATGGAACGGAATGGAACGGAACTGAAAGGAAAAGAACAAAATTGAACGGAATCAACCCGAGCAGAACGGAACGGGATGGGTCGGGACGGGACGGGACGGGACGGTTCGCGATGGGACGAAATGGAACAGAACGGAACGGCATGGAATCAACCCGAGAAGAATGGAATGGAATGGAATGGAATGGAATGGAAAGGAATGGAATAGAATAGTATGGAATAGAAATAACCCGCGTGGAACGGAACGGAACGGAACGGAAAGGAACGGAACGGAATGGAAAGGAATCAACCCGAGTACAACGGCACGGGACGGGACGGGACGGAACGGAACGGAACGGAACTCAATGGAATCAACCCGAGTAGAAGGGAATGGAATGGAATGGAATGGAATGGAATGGAATGGAATGGAATGGAATCGGATGGAATCGAATGGAATCGAATGGAATGGAATGGAATGGAATGGAATCTAATGGAATGGAATGGAATGGAATCAACCCGAGTAGAATGGAATGGATTGGAATGGAATGGAATGGAATGGAATCGAATCGAATGGAATCGAATGGAATGGAATGGAATGGAATGGAATCGAATGGAATGGAATGGAATCAACCCGAGTAGAATGAATTGGGTTGGAATGGAATGGAATGGAATGGAATGGAATGGAATGGAATGGAATGGAATGATCCCGAGTGGAATGGAATAGAATGGAATGGAAAGAATGGAATGGAACGGAATGGAATGGAATGGAATGGAATGATCAACCCGAGTAGAATGGAATGGATTGGAATGGAATAGAATGTAGTGGAATGGAATGGAATTGAATGGAATCGAATGGAATCAAATGGAATGGAATCTATTGGAGTGGAATGGAATGGAATGGAATGGAATGGAATGGAATTCAATGGAATAGAATGGAATGGAATGGAACCGAATGGAATCGAATGGGATGGTATGGAATGGAATGGAAGAGAATGGAATCAACCCGAGTGGAACGGAATGGAATGGAATGGAATAGAATGGAATGGAATGGAATGGAATGCAATGGAATGGAATGGAATGGAATCAACCCGAGTAGAATGGAATGGATTCGAATGGAATGGAATGGAATGGAAAGGAATCGAAAGGAATGGAATGGAATGGAAGGGAATGGAATGGAATGGAATGCAATGGAATGGAATCAACCCAAGTAGAATGGAATGGATTGGAATGGAATGGAATGGAATGGAATGGAATGGAAGGGAATGGAATCAACCCGAGTAGAATGGAATGGATTGGAATGGAATGGAATGGAATGGAATCATCCCGAGTAGAACGGAAAGGAATGGAATGGAATGGAAAGGAATGGAATCGAAAGGAATGGAATGGAATGGAATGGAATGGAATGGAATGGAATGGAATGAACCCGAGTAGAATGGAATGGATTGGAATGGAATGGAATGGAATCGAATGGAATGGAATGGAATGGAATGGAATGGAATTGAATGGAATGGAATGGAATGAACCCGAGTAGAATGGAATGGATTGGAATGGAATGGAATGGAATGGAATCGAATGGAATGGAATGGAATGGAATGGAATGGAATCAACCCGGGTTGAATGGAATGGATTGGAATGGAATGGAAGGGAATGGAATGGAATCAAATGGAATGGAATGGAATGGAATGGAATGGAATGGAATGGAATGGAATGGAATCAACCCGAGTAGAATGGAATGGAATGGAATGGAATGGAATGGAATGGAATGGAATGGAATGGAATGGAATGGAATGGAATGGAATGGAATGGAAGGGATTGGAATGGAATGGAATGGAATGGAATGGAATGGAATGGAACGGAATGGAATGGAATCGAATGGAGTCGAATGGAATCGAATGAAATGGACAGGAAGAGAATGGAATCAACTCGAGTAGAGCGGAATGGAATGGAATCGAATGGAATGGAATGCAATGGAGTGGAATGGAATGGAATGGAATGGAATGGAATGGAATGGAATGGAATTGAACTGAATGCTATCGAATGGAATGGAATGGAATGGAATGGAATGGAATGGAATCAACCCGAGTAGAACGGAATGGAATGGAATGGAGTGGAATGGAATGGAATGGAATGGAATGGAATGGAATGGAATGGAATGGAATCGGATGGAATCGAATGGAATGGAATGGAATGGAATGGAATGGAATGGAATCTAATGGAATGGAAAGGAATGGAATCAACCCGAGTAGAATGGAATGGATTGGAATGGAATGGAATGGAATGGAATCGAATCGAATTGAATGGAATGGAATGGAATGGAATGGAATGGAATCGAATGGAATGGAATGGAATCAACCCGAGTAGAATGAAATGGGTTGGAATGGAATGGAATGGAATGGAATGGAATGGAATGGAATGGAATGATCCCGAGTGGAATGGAATAGAATGGAATGGAAAGAATGGAATGGAACGGAATGGAATGGAATGGAATGGAAAGATCAACCCGAGTAGAATGGAGTGGACTGGAATGGAATAGAATGTAGTGGAATGGAATGGAATCGAATGGAATCGAATGGAATCAAATGGAATGGAATCTATTGGAGTGGAATGGAATGGAATGGAATGGAATGGAATGGAATGGAATGGAATGCAATGGAATGGAATGGAATGGAATATAATGGAATGGAATGGAATGGAATGCAATGGAATGGAATGGAATGGAATCAACCCGAGTAGAATGGAATGGATTCGAATGGAATGGAATGGAATGGAAAGGAATCGAAAGGAATGGAATGGAATGGAAGGGAATGGAATGGAATGGAATGCAATGGAATGGAATCAACCCAAGTAGAATGGAATGGATTGGAATGGAATGGAATGGAATGGAATGGAATCAATCCGAGTAGAATGGATTGGATTGGAATGGAATGGAATGGAATGGAATGGAATGGCATGGAATGGAATGGAATAGAATGGAATGGAATGGAATGGAATGGAATGGAATGGAATGGAATGGAATGGAATGGAATCAACCCGAGAAGAACGTAATGGAGTGGAATGGAATGGAATGGAATGGAATGGAATGGAATGGAATGGAATGGAATGGAATGGAATCAACTCGAGTAGAATGGAATGGAATGGAATGGAATGGAATGGAATGGAATGGAATCAACCCGAGTTGAATGGAATGGAATGGAATGGAATGGAATGGAATGGAATGGAATGGAATAGAATGGAATAGAATGGAATGGAATGGAATGGCATGGAGTGAAATGGAATGGACACAACCCGAGTAGAATGGAATGGATTGGAATGGAATGGAATGGAATGGATTGGAATGGAATGGAATGGAGTGGAATGGAATGGAATGGAATGGAATGAATGGAATGGAATCAACCCGAGTAGAATGGAATGGATTGGGATGGGCTGGAATGGAATGGAATGGAATGGAATCAATCCGAGTAGAATGGAATGGAATGGAATGGAATGGAATTCAATGTAATAGAATGGAATTGAATCAACCCGCATGGAACAGAATGGAATGGAACGGAAAGGAACGGAACGGAATGGAACGGAATCAACCCGAGCAGAACGGAACGGGATGGGTCGGGACGGGACGGGGCGGGACGGTTCGCGATGGGACGGAATGGAACAGAACGGAACGGCATGGAATCAACCCGAGAAGAATGGAATGGAATGGCATGGAATGGAATGGAATGGAATGGAATGGAAAGGAATGGAATAGAAAAGTATGGAATTGAAACAACCCACGTGGAACGGAATGGAACGGAACGGAAAGGAACAGAACGAAATGGAAAGGAATCAACCCGAGTACAATGGCACGGGACGGGACGGGACGGAACGGAACGGAACGGAACTCAATGGAATCAACCCGAGTAGAAGGGAATGGAATGGAATGGAATGGAATGGAATGGAATGGAAAGGAATGGAATCAACCCGAGTAGAACGGAATGGAATGGAATGGAATGGAATGGAATGGAATGGAATGGAATGGAATGGAAAGGAATGGAATGGAATGGAATGGAATGGAATGGAATGGAATCAACACGAGTAGAATGGAATGGAATGGAATGGAATGGAATGGAATGGAATGGAATGGAATGGAATGGAATGGAATGGATTGGAATGGAATGGAATGGAATGGAATGGAATGGAACGGAATGGAATGGAATTGAATGGAGTCGAATGGAATCGAATGGAATGGACAGAAAGAGAATGGAATCAACTCGAGTAGAACGGAATGGAATGGAATGGAATGGAATGGAATGGAATGGAATGGAAAGGAGTTGAATGGAATGGAATGGAATGGGATGGAATGGAATGGAATGGAATTGAACTGAATGGAATCGAATGGAATGGAAGGGAATGCAATGGAATGGAATGGAATGGAATGGAATCGAATGGAATGGAATGGAATGGAATCAACCCGAGTAGAACGGAATGGAATGGAATGGAATGGAATGGAATGGAATGGAATGGAATCGGATGGAATCGAATGGAGTCGAATGGAATGGAATGGAATGGAATGGAATCTTATGGATTGGAATGGAATGGAATCAACCCGAGTAGAATGGAATGGATTGGAATGGAATGGAATGGAATGGAATCGAATCGAATCGAATCGAATGTAATGGAATGGAATGGAATGGAATGGAATGGAATCGAATGGAATGGAATGGAATCAACCCGAGTAGAATGAAATGGGTTGGAATGGAATGGAATCGAATGGAATGGAATGGAATGGAATGGAAAGAATGGAATGGAATGGAATGGAATGGAATGGAATGGAATGGAATCAACCCGAGTAGAACGGAATGGAATGGAATGGAATGGAATGGAATGGAATGGAATGGAATGGAATGGAATTCAACGG
This sequence comes from Gorilla gorilla gorilla, assembly GCF_029281585.2. NCBI lineage: Eukaryota > Metazoa > Chordata > Mammalia > Primates > Hominidae > Gorilla > Gorilla gorilla. The sequence goes on along the minus strand of NC_073239.2, from coordinate 46,277,411 downwards.
AATGGAATGGAATGGAATGGAATGGAATGGAATGGAATCGAATGGAATGGAATGGAATGGAATGGAATGGAATAGAATGGACTCAGCCCGAGTAGAACGGAATGGAATGGAATGGAATGGAATTCAATGTAATAGAATGGAATTGAATCAACCCGCGTGGAACGGAATGGAATGGAATGGAAAGGAACGGAGCGGAATGGAACGGAATCAACCCGAGCAGAACGGAACGTGAAGGGACGGGACGGGACGGGACGGGACGGGACGGGTCGGGATGGGACGAAATGGAACGGAACGGAACGGCATGGAATGAACCCGAGTAGAATGGAATGGAATGGAATGGAATGGAATGGAATGGAATGGAATGGAATGGAATGGAATGGAATAGAATAGAATGGAATAGAATCAACCCGCGAGGAACGGAATGGAACGGAATGGAAAGGAACGGAACGGAATGGAATGGAATCAACCCGAGTACAACGGCACGGGACGGGACGGGACGGGACGGGACGGGACGGAACGGAACGGAACGGAACTCAGTGGAATCAACCCGAGTAGAACGGAATGGAATAGAATGGAATGGAATGGAATGGAATGGAATGGAATGGAATGGAATGGAATGGAATGGAATGAACCCGAGTGGAATGGAATAGAATGGAATGGAAAGAATGGAATGGAACGGAACGGAATGGAATGGAATGGAATGATCAACCCGAGTAGAATGGAATGGATTGGAATGGAATGGAATGCAGTGGAATGGAATGGAATCGAATGGAATCGAATGGAATCAAATGGAATGGAATCTACTGGAGTGGAATCGAACGGAATGGAATGGAATGGAATGGAATGGAATTCAATGGAATAGAATGGAATGGAATGGAATGGAATGGAATGGAATGGAATGGAATGGAATGGAATGGAATGGAACCGAATGGAATCGAATGGGATGGTATGGAATGGAATGGAAGAGAACGGAATCAACCCGAGTGGAACGGAATGGAATGGAATGGAATAGAATGGAATGGAATGGAATGGAATGCAATGGAATGGAATGGAATGGAATCAACCCGAGTAGAATGGAATGGATTCGAATGGAATGGAATGGAATGGAAAGGAATCGAAAGGAATGGAATGGAATGGAATGCAATGGAATGGAATTAACCCAAGTAGAATGGAATGGATTGGAATGGAATGGAATGGAATGGAATGGAATGGAATAGAATCAATCCGAGTAGAATGGATTGGATTGGAATGGAATGGAATGGAATGGAATGGAATGGAATGGAATGGAATGAAATTGAATGGAATGGAATGGAATGGAATCAACCCAAGTAGAATGGAATGGATTGGAATGGAATGGAGTGGAATGGAATGGAAAGAAATCAACCCGAGTAGAATGGATTCGATTGGAATGGAATGGAATGGAATGGAATGGAATGGAATGGAATGGAATGGAATCAACCCGAGAACAACGTAAAGGAATGGAATGGAATGGAATGGAATGGAATGGAATTCAATGGAATGGAATGGAATGGAATGGAATGAAATAGAATGGAATCAACACAAGTAGAACACAATGGAATGGAATGGAATGCAATGGAATGTAATGGAATGGAATGGAATGGAATGGAATGGAATGGAATCGAATGGAATGGAAAGGAAAGGAATGGAATGGAATGGAATGGAATGGAATGGAATGGAATGGAATGGAATGGAATACAATGGAATAGAATGGAATCGAATGGAATGGAATGGAATGGAATGGAATGGAATGGAATCAACCCGAGTAGAATGGAATGGATTGTAATGGAATGGAATGGAATGGAATCGAATGGAATGGAATGGAATGGAATGGAATGGAATGGAATGGTGTGGAATGGAATGGAATGGAATGGAATGGAATGGAATCGAATGGAATAGAATGGAATGGAATGGAATGGAATGTAGTGGAATGGAATGGAATCAACCCGAGTAGAATGTAATGGATTGGAATGGAATTGAATGGAATGGAATGGAATGGAATGGAATGGAATGAATGGAATGGAATCAACCCGAGTAGAATGGAATGGATTGTGTTGGGCTGGAATAGAATGGAATGGAATGGAATTCAATGTAATAGAATGGAATTGAATCAACCCGCATGGAACGGAATGGAACGGAACGGAAAGGAGAAGAACGGAATGGAACGGAATCAACCCGAGCAGAACGGAACGGGATGGGACGGGACGGGACGGGACTTGATGGTTCGCGATGGGACGGAATGGAACAGAACGGAACGGCATGGAATCAAACCGAGTAGAATGGAATGGAATGGAATGGAATGGAATGGAATGGAATGGAATGGAATGGAATAGAATAGAATGGAATTGAATCAACCCGCGTGGAACGGAATGGAACGGAACGGAAGGGAACGGAACGGAATGGAATGGAATCAACCCGAATACAACGGCACGGGACGGGACGGGACGGGACGGGACAGGACGGGACGGGACGGAATGGAACGGAACGGAACTCAATGGAATCAACACGAGTAGAAGGGAATGGAATGGAATGGAATGGAATGGAATGGAATGGAATGGAATGGAATGGAATAGAATGGAATGGAATGGAATGGAGTGGAATGGAATCAACCCGAGTAGAACGGAATGGAATGGAAAGGAATGGAATGGAATGGAATGGAATAGAATGGAATGAAAACTAGTACAACGGAATGGAATGGAATGGAATGGAATGGAATGGAATGGAATCGAATGGAATGGAATGGATTGGAATCGAATGGAATGGAATGGAATGGAATGGAATGGAATGGAATGGAATGGAATGGAATGGAACGGAAAGGAATGCAATTGAATGGAATGATCAACCCGAGTAGAATGGAATGGATTGGAATGGAATGGAATGGAATGGAATCGAATGGAATCGAATGGAATGGAATGGAATGGAATGGAATGGAATGGAATGGAATGGAATGGAACGGAATGGAATGGAATGGAATGGAATGGAATCAACCCGAGTAGAACGGAATGTAATGGAATGGAATGGAATGGAATGGAATGGAATGGAATGGAATTCAATGGAATAGAATGGAATGGAATGGAATGGAATGGAATGGAATGGAATGGAATGGAATGGAAAGGAATGGAATCGAATGGAATCAAATGCAATGGAATGGAATAGAATGGACTCAGCCCGAGTAGAACGGAATGGAATGGAATGGAATGGAATGGAATGGAATGGAATGGAATGGAATAGAATGGAATCAAAACGAGTAGAACGGAATGGAATGGAATGGAATGGAAAGGAATGGAATGGAATGGAAAGGAATGGAATGGAATGGAATGGAATGGAATAGAATGGAATGGAATGGAATGGAATGGAATGGAGTGGAATGGAATGGAATCAACTCGAGTAGAATGAAATGGAATGGAATGGAATGGAATGGAATGGAATGGAATGGAATGGAGTGGAATGGAATGGAATGGAATGAAATGGAGTGGAACGGAATGGAATAGAATGGAACGAATGGAATGGAAACAACCCGAGTAGAAAGGAATGGAATGGGATGGGCTGGAATGGAATGGAATGGAATGGAATCAATCCTAGTAGAATGAAATGGAATGGAATGGAATGGAATTCAATGTAATAGAATGGAATTGAATCAACCCGCATGGAACGGAATGGAACGGAATGGAAAGGAACGGAACGGCATGGAACGGAATCAACCCGAGCAGAATGGAACGGGTTGGGACGGGACGGGACGGGACGGGACGGTTCGCGATAGGACGGAATGGAAAAGAACGGAACGTCATGGAATCCACCCGAGTGGAATGGAATGGAATGGAATGGAATGGAATGGAATGGAATGGAATAGAATAGAATGGAATTGAATCAACCCGCGTGGAACGGAATGGAACGGAACGGAAAGGAACGGAACGGAATGGAATGGAATCAAAACGAGCACAACGGCATGGGACGAGACGGGACGGGACGGGACAGGACGGGACGGGACGGAACGGAACGGAACGGAACTCAATGGAATCAACCGGAGTAGAATGGAATGGAATGGAATGGAATGGAATGGAATGGAATGGAATGGAATGGAATGGAATGGAATGGAATGAAATGGAGGGGAATGGAAAGGAATGGAATGGAAACCAACCCGAGTAGAACGGAATGGAATGGAATGGAATGGAATGGAATGGAATGGAATGGAATGGAATGAACCCGACTGGAATGGAATGGAATGCAATGGAAAGAATGGAATGGAATGGAATGGTACGGAATGGAATGGAATGATCAACACGAGTAGAATGGAGTGGATTGGAATGGAATGGAATGGAGTGGAATGGAATGCAATCGAATGGAATCGAATGGAATCGAATGGAATGGAATCTAATGGAGTGGAATGGAATGGAATTGAATGGAATGGAATGGAATGGAGTGGAATGGAATGGAATTCATTGGAAGAGAATGGAATGGAATGGAATGGAATCAACACGAGTAGAATGGAATGGATTGGAATGGACTGGAATGGAATGGAATGGAATGGAATGGAATGGAATGGAATGGAATCGAATGGAATGGAAACAACCCGAGTAGAATGGAGTGGATTGGAATGGTATGGAATGGAATGGAATGGAATGGAATGGAATCAACACGAGTAGAATGGAATGGATTGGAACGGAATGGAATCGAATGGAATCGAACGGAATGGAATGGAATGAAATGGAATGGAATGGAATGGAATGGAATCAACCCGAGTAAAATGGAATGGAATGGAATGGAATGCAATGGAATGGAATGGAATGGAATGGAATGGAATGGAATGGAATGAAATTTAATGGAATGAAATGGAATGGAATCGAATGGAATCGAATGGAATGGAATGGAATGGAATGGAATAGAATGCTACCAACCAGAGTAGAAGCGAATGGAATGGAATGTAACTGAAAGGAATGGAATGGAATGGAATGGAATGGAATGGAATGGAATGGAATGGAATAGAATCAACCAGAGTAGAATGGAATGGATTGGAATGGACTGGAACGGAATCGAATGGAATGGAATGGAATGGAATGGAATGGAATGGAATGGAATGGAATGGAATGGAATGGAATGGAATGGAATGAAATCAACCCAAGTAGAATGGAATGGATTGGAATGGAATGGAGTGGAATGGAATGGAAAGAAATCAACCCGAGTAGAATGGATTGGATTGGAATGGAATGGAATGGAATGGAATGGAATGGAATGGAATGGAATGGAATCAACCCGAGAACAACGTAATGGAATGGAATAGATTGGAATGGAATGGAATGGTATGGAATGGAATTCAATGGAATGGAATGGAATGGAATGGAATGGAATGGAATGGAATGGAACGGAATGGAATGGAATGGAATGGAATGGAATGGAATCGAATGGAATGGAATGGAATGGAATGGAATCGAATGGAATGGAATGGAATAAACCCGAGTAGAATGGAATGGAATGGAATGGAATGGAATGGAATGGAATGGAATGGAATGGAATGGTATTCAATGGAATAGAATGGAATGGAATGGAATGGAATGGAATCGAAAGGAATCGAATGGAATGGAATGGAATGGAATGGAATGGAATCAGCCCGAGTAGAATGGAATGGATTGTAATGGAATGGAATGGAATGGAATGGAATGGAATGGAATGGAATGGAATCGAATGGAATCGAATGGAATCGAATGGAATAAATACGAGTAGAACGGAATGGAATGGAATGGAATGGAATGGAATGGAATGGAATGGAATGGAATAGAATGGAATAGAATGGAATGGAGTGGAATGGAATGGAATCAACCCGAGTGGAATGGAATGGATTGGAATGGAATGGAATGGAATGGAATGGAATGGAATGGAATGTAGTGGAATGGAATGGAATGGAATGGAATGAATGGAATGGAATCAACCCGAGTAGAATGGAATGGATTGGGTTGGACTGGAATAGAATGGAATGGAATAGAATCAATCCGAGTAGAATGGAATGGAATGGAATGGAATGGAATTCAATGTAATAGAATGGAATTGAATCTTCCTGCATGGAACGGAATGGAACGGAACGGAAAGGAAAAGAACGGAATGGAACGGAATCAACCCGAGCAGAACGGAACGGGATGGGACTGGACGGGACGGGACTTGACGGTTCGCGATGGGACGGAATGGAACACAACGGAACGGCATGGAATCAACCCGAGTAGAATGGAATGGAATGGAATGGAATGGAATGGAATGGAATGGAATGGAATGGAATGGAATGGAATGGTATGGAATAGAATAGAATAGAATAGAATGGAATTGAATCAACCCGCGTGGAACGGAATGGAACGGAACGGAAGGGAACGGAACGGAATGGAGTGGAATCAACCCGAATACAACGGCACGGGACGGGACGGGACGGGACGGGACAGGACGGGACAGGACAGAACGGAACGGAACGGAACTCAATGGAATCAACACGAGTAGAAGGGAATGGAATGGAATGGAATGCAATGGAATGGAAGGGAATGGAATGGAATGGAATGGAATGGAATGGAATGGAATGGAATGGAATGGAATGGAATGGAATGGAATGGAATGGAGTGGAATGGAAAGGAATGGAATGGAAACCAACCCGAGTAGAACGGAATGGAATGGAATGGAACGGAATGGAATGGAATGGAATGGAATGGAATGGAATGGAATGGAATGGAATGGAATGAACCCGACTGGAATGGAATGGAATGGAATGGAAAGAATGGAATGGAATGGAATGGAACGGAATGGAATGGAATGATCAACCCGAGTAGAATGGAATGGATTGGAATGCAATGGAATTGAGAGGAATGGAATGCAATCGAATGGAATCGAATGGAATGGAATGGAATGGAATGGAATGGAATGGAATGGAATGGAATGGAATGGAATGGAATCAACCCGAGTAGAATGGAATGGATTGGAATGGAATGGATTGGAATGGAATGGAATCGAAAGGAATGGAATGGAATGGAATGGAATGGAATGGAATGGAATGGAATGGAATGGAATTGAATGGAATGTAATGGAATGGAATCAACCCAAGTAGAATGGAATGGATTGGAATGCAATGGAATGGAATGGAATGGAAAGAAATCAACCGGAGTAGAATGGATTGGATTGGAATGGAATGGAATGGAATGGAATAGAAAGGAATGGAATGGAATGGAATCAACCCGAGAACAACGTATTGGAATGGAATGGAATGGAATGGAATGGAATGGAATGGAATGGAATGGAATGGAATGGAATGGAATAGAATGGAATCAACCCGAGAAGAACGGAATGGAATGGAATGGAATGGAATGGAATAGAATGGAATCCACCCGAGTAGAACGGAATGGAATGGAATGGAATGGAATGGAATGGAATGGAATGGAATGGAATGGAATGGAGTGGAATGGAATGAAATGGAATGGAAATCAACCCGAGTAGAACGGAATGGAAAGGAATGGAATGGAATGGAATGGAATGGAATGGAATGGAATGGAATGGAATGGAATGGAATGGAATGGAATCAACCCGAGTAGAACGGAATGGAATGGAATGGAATGGAATGGAATGGAATGGAATGGAATGGAATCGGAAGGAATGGAATGGAATGGAATGGAATGGAATGGAATGGAATGGAATGGAATGGAATGGAATGGAATGGAATCGAATGGAATGGAATGGAATGGAATGGAATGGAATGGAATGGAATGGATTTCAATGGAATGGAATGGAATGCAATGGAATGGAATGGAATGGAATGGAATGGAATGGAATGGAGTGGAATGCAATAGAATGGAATCAACCCGAGTAGAACGGAATGGAATGGAAAGGAATGGAAAGGAATGGAATGGAAAGGAATGGAATGGAATGGAATGGTATGGAATGGAATCGAATGGAATCGAAAGGAATGGAATGGAATGGAATGGAATGGAATGGAATGGAATGGAATGGAATGAACCCGAGTAGAATGGAATGGAATGGAATGGAATGGAATGCAATGGAATGGAATGGAATGGAATGGACTGGAATGGAATTCAATGGAATAGAATGGAATCGAAGGAATGGAATGGAATGGAATGGAATGGAATGGAATGGAATGGAATGAAATGGAATGGAATGGAATCAACCCGGGTAGAATGGAATGGATTTGAATGGAATGGAATCGAATGGAATGGAATGGAATGGAATGGAATGGAATCGAATGGAATGGAATGGAATGGAATGGAATGGAATGGAATGGAATGGAATGGAATGGAATGGAATCAACCCGGGAAGAATGGAATGGATTGTAATGGAATGGAATCGAATGGAATGGAATGGAATAGAATTGAGTGGAATGGAATGGAATCAACCCGAGTAGAATGGAATGGATTGGAATGGAATGGAATGCAATGCAATGGAATGGAATGGAATGGAATGGAATGGAATGGAATGGAATGAACCCGATTGGATTGGAGTGGAATGCAATGGAATGGAATGGAATGGAATGGATTGTAATGGAAAGGAATGGAATGGAATGGAATGATCAACCCGAGTAGAATGGAATGGATTGGAATGGAATGGAATGGAATGGAATGGAATGGAATGGAATTCAAAGGAATAGAATGGAATGGAATGGAATGGAATGGAATGAAATGGAATGGAATTCAATGGAATAGAATGGAATGGAATGGAATGGAATGGAATTGAATGGAATGGAATGGAATGGAATGGAATGGAATGGAATGGAATCAACCCGAGTAGAATGGAATGGATTGGAATGGAATGGAATGGAATTGAATGTAGTGGAATGGAATGGAATGGAATGGAATGAATGGAATGGAATCAACCCGAGTAGAATGGAATGGATAGGGTTGGCCTGGAATAGAATGGAATGGAATGGAATCAATCCGAGTAGAATGGAATGGATTGGAATGGAATGGAATGGAATGGAATGGAATGGAATGGAATGGAATGGAATGGAATGGAATGGAATGGAATGGATTTCAATGGAATGGAATGGATTTCAATGGAATGGAATGGAATGCAATGGAATGGAATGGAATGGAATGGAATGGAATGGAATGGAATGGAATGGAATAGAATGGAATCAACCCGAGTAGAACGGAATGGAATGGAAAGGAATGGAAAGGAATGGAATGGAAAGGAATGGAATGGAATGGAATGGTATGGAATGGAATCGAATGGAATCGAAAGGAATGGAATGGAATGGAATGGAATGGAATGGAATGGAATGGAATGGAATGGAATGGAATGAACCCGAGTAGAATGGAATGGAATGGAATGGAATCGAATGCAATGGAATGGAATGGAATGGAATGGATTGGAATGGAATTCAATGGAATAGAATGGAATCGAAGGAATGGAATGGAATGGAATGGAATGGAATGGAATGAAATGGAATGGAATGGAATGGAATGGAATGGAATGGAATGGAATGGAATGGAAGGGAATGGAAAGGAATGGAATGGAATGGAATGGAATGGAATCAACCCGAGAAGAATGGAATGGATTGTAATGGAATGGAGTCGAATGGAATGGAATGGAATAGAATTGAGTGGAATGGAATGGAATCAACCCGAGTAGAATGGAATGGATTGGAATGGAATGGAATGGAATGGAATGGAATGGAATGGAATGGAATGGAATGGAATGGAATGAACCCGAGTGGAATGGAGTGGAATGCAATGGAATGGAATGGAATGGAATGGATTGTAATGGAAAGGAATGGAATGGAATGGAATGATCAACCCGAGTAGAATGGAATGGATTGGAATGGAATGGAATGGAATGGAATGGAATGGAATGGAATTCAAAGGAATAGAATGGAATGGAATGGAATGGAATGGAATGAAATGGAATGGAATTCAATGGAATAGAATGGAATGGAATGGAATGGAATGTAATTGAATGGAATGGAATGGAATGGAATGGAATGAAATGGAATCAACCGGAGTAGAATGGAATGGATTGGAATGGAATGGAATGGAATGGAATGGAATGGAATGGAATGTAGTGGAATGGAATGGAATGGAATGGAATGAATGGAATGGAATCAACCCGAGTAGAATGGAATGGATTGGGTTGGGCTGGAATAGAATGGAATGGAATGGAATCAATCCGAGTAGAATGGAATGGAAAGGAATGGAATGGAATTCAATGTAATAGAATGGAATTGAATCAACCCGCATGGAACGGAATGGAACGGAATCAACCCGAGCAGAACGGAACGGGATGGAACGGGACGGGACGGGACTTGACGGTTCGCGATGGGACGGAATGGAACAGAACGGAAAGGCATGGAATCAACCCGAGAAGAATGGAATGGAATGGAATGGAATGGAATGGAATAGAATAGAATAGAATGGAATTGAATCAACCCGCGTGGAACGGAATGTAAGGGAGCGGAAGGGAACGGAACGGAGTGGAATGGAATCAACCCGAATACAACGCCACGGGACGGGACGGGACGGGACGGGACAGGACGGGACTGGACAGAACGGAACGGAATGGAACTCAATGGAATCAACACGAGTAGAAGGGAATGGAATGGAATGGAATGGAATGGAATGGAATGGAATTGAATGGAATCGAATGGAATGGAATGGAATGGAATGGAATGGAATGGAGTGGAATGGAAAGGAATGGAACGGAAACCAACCCGAGTAGAACGGAACGGAATGGAATGGAACGGAATGGAATGGAATGGAATGGAATGGAATGGAATGGAATGGAATGGAATGGAATGGAATGAACCCGACTGGAATGGAATGGAATGGAATGGAAAGAATGGAATGGAATGGAATGGAACGGAATGGAATGGAATGATCAACCCGAGTAGAATGGAATGGATTGGAATGGAATGGAATGCAATCGAGTGGAATTGAATGGAATCGAATGGAATGGAATCTAATGGAGTGGAATGGAATGGAATTGAATGGACTGGAATGGAATGGAACGGAATGGAATTCAATGGAATAGAACGGAATGGAATGGAATGGAATGGAATTGAATGGAATGGAATGGAACCGAATGGAATCGAATGGGATGGTATGGAATGGAATGGAAGAGAATGGAATGGAATGGAATCGAATGGAATGGAATGGAATGGAATGGAATGGAATCAACCCGAGAAGAATGGAATGGATTTGAATGGAATGGAATGGAATGGAATGGAATGGAATGGAATGGAATGGAATGGAATGGAATGGAGTAGAATGGAAGCAACCCGAGTAGAACGGAATGGAATGGAATGGAATGGAATGGAATGGAATGGAATGGAATGGAATGGAATGGAATGGAATGGAATGGAATGGAATCGTATGGAATGGAATGGAATGGAATGGAGTGGAATGGAATGGAATGGAATGGAATGGAATGGAACGGAATGGAATGGAAAGGAATGGAATAAACCCGAGTAGAATGGAATGGAATGGAATGGAATGGAATGGAATGGAATGGAATGGAATGGAATGGAATGGAATGGAATGGAATGGAATGGAATGGAATTCAATGGAATAGAATGGAATGGAAAGGAACGGAATGGAATGGAATCGAATGGAATGGAATGGAATGGAATGGAATGGAATGGAATCAACCAGAGTAGAATGGAATGGATTTGAATGGAATGGAATGGAATGGAATGGAATGGAATGGAATGGAATGGAATGAAATGGAATCAACCCAAGTAGAATGGAATGGTTTGGAATGGAATGGAATGTAATGGAATGGAATCGAAAGGAATGGAATGGAATGGAATGGAATGGAATGGAATGGAATGGAATGGAATCAACCCAAGTAGAATGGAATGGATAGGAATGGAATGGAGTGGAATGGAATGGAAAGAAATCAACCCGAGTAGAATGGATTGGATTGGAATGGAATGGAATGGAATGGAATGGAATGGAATGGAATGGAATGGAATGGAATGGAATGGAATGGAATGGAATGGAATGGAATGGAATGGAATGGAATGGAATCAACCCGAGAAGAATGGAATGGTTTGGAATGGAATGGAATGGAATGGAATGGAATCGAAAGGAATGGAATGGAATGGAATTGAATGGAATGGAATGGAATGGAATCAACCCAAGTAGAATGAAATGGATAGGAATGGAATGGAGTGGAATGGAATGGAAAGAAATCAACCCGAGTAGAATGGATTGGATTGGAATGGAATGGAATGGAATGGAATGCAATGGAATGGAATGGAATGGAATGGAATGGAATCAACCCGAGAACAACGTAATGGAATGGAATGGATTGCAATGGAATGGAATGGAATGGAATGGAATGGAATGGAATGGAATGGAATGGAATAAACCCGTGTAGAATGGAATGGAATGGAATGGAATGGAATGGAATGGAATGGAATAGAATGGAATGGAATGGAATGGAATGGAATGGAATGGAATGGAATGGAATGGAATGGAATGGTATTCAATGCAATAGAATGGAATGGAAAGGAATGCAATGGAATGGAATCGAAAGGAAACGAATGGAATGGAATGGAATGGAATGGAATGGAATCAACCCGAGTAGAATGGAATGGATTTGAATGGAATGGAATGGAATGGAATGGAATCGAATGGAATGGAATGGAATGGAATGGAATGGAATGGAATGGAATCAACCCGAGTAGAATGGAATCGATTGTAATGGAATGGAATGGAATGGAATCGAATGGAATGGAATGGAATGGAATGGAATGGAATGGAATGGAATGGAATCGAATGGAATCGAATGGAATCAAAACGAGTAGAACGGAATGGAATGGAATGGAATGGAATGGAATGGAATGGAATGGAATCGAATGGAATAGAATGGAATGGAATGGAATGGAGTGGAATGGAATGGAATCAACCCGAGTAGAATGGAATGGATTGGAATGGAATGGAATGGAGTGGAATCGAATGGAATCAACCCGAGTAGAATGGAATGGATTGGAATGGAATGGAATGGAATGGAATGGAATGGAATGTAGTGGAATGGAATGGAATGGAATGGAATGAATGGAATGGAATCAACCCGAGTAGAATGGAATGGATTGGGTTGGGCTGGAATAGAATGGAATGCAATGGAATCAATCCGAGTAGAATGGAATGGAAAGGAATGGAATGGAATTCAATGTAATAGAATGGAATTGAATCAACCCGCATGGAACGGAATGGAACGGAACGGAAAGGAAAAGAACGGAATGGAACGGAATCAACCTGAGCAGAACGGAACGGGATGGGACGGGACGGGACGGGACTTGACGGTTCGCGATGGGACAGAATGGAACAAAACGGAATGGCATGGAAACAACCCGAGAAGAATGGAATGGAATGGAATGGAATGGAATGGAATAGAATAGAATAGCATGGAATTGAATCAACCCGCGTGGAACGGAATGTAAGGGAACGGAAGGAAACGGAACGGAATGGAATGGAATCAACCCGAATACAACGGCACGGGACGGGACGGGACGGGACAGGACGGGACTGGACAGAACGGAACGGAACGGAACTCAATGGAATCAACACGAGTAGAAGGGAATGGAATGGAATGGAATGGAATGGAATGGAATGGAATGGAATGGAATGGAATGGAATGGAATGGAATGGAATGGAATGGAATGGAATGGAATGGAATGGAATGGAGTGGAATGGAAAGGAAAGGAAAGGAAACCAACCAGAGTAGAACGGAATGGAATGGAATGGAACGGAATGGAATGGAATGGAATGGAATGGAACGGAATGGAATGGTATGGAATGGAATGGAATGGAATGGAATCGAATGGAATGGAATGGAATGGAATGGAATGGAATGGAATGGAATGGAATGGAATGGAATGGAATGGAAAGGAATGGAATAAAACCGAGTAGAATGGAATGGAATGGAATGGAATGGAATGGAATGGAATGGAATGGAATGGAATGGAATGGAATGGAATTCCATGGAATAGAATGGAATGGAAAGGAACGGAATGGAATGGAATCGAATGGAATGGAATGGAATGGAATGGAATGGAATGGAATGGAATGGAATGCAATGCAATGGAATGGAATCAACCCGAGTAGAATGGAATGGATTTGAATGGAATGGAATGGAATGGAATGGAATGGAATGGAATGGAATGGAATGGAATGGAATGGAATGGAATGGAATGGAATCAACCCGAGTAGAATGGAATGGATTGGAATGGAATGGAATGGAATGGCATCTAATCGAAAGGAATGGAATGGAATGGTATGGTATGGAATGGAATGGAATGGAATGGAATGGAATGGAATGGAATGGAATGGAATGGAATGGAATTAGCCCGAGTAGAATGGAATGGATTGGAATGGAATGGAATGGAATGGCATCTAATCGAAAGGAATGGAATGGAATGGAATGGTATGGAATGGAATGGAATGGAATGGAATGGAATGGAATGGAATGGAATGGAATGGAATCAACCCGAGAACAACGTAATGGAATGGAATGGATTGGAATGGAATGGAATGGTATGGAATGGAATTCAATGGAATGGAATGGAATGGATTGGAATGGAATGGAATGGAACGGAATGGAATGGAATGGAATGGAATGGAATGGAATGGAATGGAATGGAATGGAATGGAATGGAATGGAATGGAATCGAATGGAATGGAATGGAATAAACCCGAGTAGAATGGAATGGAATGGAATGGAATGGAATGGAATGGAATGGAATGGAATGGAATGGAATGGAATGGAATGGTATTCAATGGAATAGAATGGAATGGAAAGGAACGGAATGGAATGGAATCGAAAGGAATCGAATGGAAAGGAATGGAATGGAATGGAATGGAATCAGCCCGAGTAGAAAGGAATGGATTGTAATGGAATGGAATGGAATGGAATGGAATGGAGTGGAATGGAATTTAAAGAAATCAACCCGAGTAGAATGGATTGGATTGGAATGGAATGGTATGGAATGGAATGGAATGGAATGGAACGGAATGGAATGGAATCAACCCGAGAACAACATAATGGAGTGGAATGGATTGGAATGGAATGGAATGGTATGGAATGGAATTCAATGGAATGGAATGGAATGGAATGGAATGGAATGGAACTGAATGGAATGGAATGGAATGGAATGGAATGGAATCGAATGGAATGGAATGGAATGGAATGGTATCGAATGGAATGGAATGGAATAAACCCGAGTAGAATGGAATGGAATGGAATGGAATGGAATGGAATGGAATGGAATGGAATGGAATGGAATGGAATGGAATGGAATGGTATTCAATGGAATAGAATGGAGTGGAAAGGAATGGAATGGAATGGAATCGAAAAGAATCGAATGGAATGGAATGGAATGGAATGGAATGGAATCAGCCCGAGTGGAATGGAATGGAATGGAATGGAATGGAATGGAATGGAATGGAATGGAATGGAATGGAATGGAATGGAATCGAATGGAATCGAATGGAATAAATACGAGTAGAACGGAATGGAATGGAATGGAATGGAATGGAATGGAATGGAATGGAATGGAATGGAATAGAATGGAATAGAATGGAATAGAATGGAATGGAATGGAATGGAGTGGAATGGAATGGAATCAGCCCGAGTGGTATGGAATGGATTGGAATGGAATGGAATGGAATGGAATGGAATGGAATGGAATGGAATGGAATGGAATGGAATGGAATGTAGTGGAATGGAATGGAATGGAATGGAATGAATGGAATGGAATCAACCCGAGTAGAATGGAATGGATTGGGTTGGGCTGGAATAGAATGGAAAGGAATGGAATGGAATGGAATTCAATGTAATAGAATGGAATTGAGTCATCCTGCATGGAACGGAATGGAACGGAACGGAAAGGAAAAGAACGGAATGGAACGGAATCAACCCGAGCAGAATGGAACGGGATGGGACTGGACGGGACGGGACTTGACGGTTCGCGATGGGACGGAATGGAACAGAACGGAACGGCATGGAATCAACCCGAGTAGAATGGAATGGAATGGAATGGAATGGAATGGAATGGAATGGAATGGAATAGAATAGAATAGAATGGAATTGAATCAACCAGCGTGGAACAGAATGGAACGGAACGGAAGGGAACGGAACGGAATGGAGTGGAATCAACCCGAATACAACGGCACGGGACGGGACGGGACGGGACGGGACAGGACGGGACGGGACAGAACGGAACGGAACGGAACTCAATGGAATCAACACGAGTAGAAGGGAATGGAATGGAATGGAATGGAATGGAATGGAATGGAAGGGAACGGAATGGAATGGAATCCAATGGAATGGAATGGAATGGAATGGAATAGAATGGAATGGAATGGAATGGAATCCAATGGAATGGAATGGAATGGAATGGAATGGAGTGGAATGGAAAGGAATGGAATGGAAACCAACCCGAGTAGAACGGAATGGAATGGAATGGAACGGAATGGAATGGAATGGAATGGAATGGAATGGAATGGAATGGAATGGAATGAACCCGACTGGAATGGAATGGAATGGAATGGTAAGAATGGAATGGAATGGAATGGAACGGAATGGAATGGAATGATCAACCCGAGTAGAATGGAATGGATTGGAATGCAATGGAATTGAGTGGAATGGAATGCAATCGAATGGAATCGAATGGAATCGAATGGAGTGGAATCTAATGGAGTGGAATGGAATGGAAGTGAATGGAATGGAATGGAATGGAATGGAATAGAAAGGAATGGAATGGAATGGAATCAACCCGAGAACAAAGTAATGGAATGGAATGGAATGGAATGGAATGGAATGGAATGGAATGGAATGAAATGGAATCAACCCGAGTAGAATGGAATGGATTGGAAAGGAATGGAATGGAATAGAATGGAATCCACCCGAGTAGAACGGAATGGAATGGAATGGAATGGAATGGAATGGAATGGAATGGAATGGAATGGAATGGAATGGAATGGAATGGAATGGAATGGAATTCAATGTAATAGAATGGAATTGAGTCATCCTGCATGGAACGGAATGGAACGGAACGGAAAGGAAAAGAACGGAATGGAACGGAATCAACCCGAGCAGAATGGAACGGGATGGGACTGGACGGGACGGGACTTGACGGTTCGCGATGGGACGGAATGGAACAGAACGGAACGGCATGGAATCAACCCGAGTAGAATGGAATGGAATGGAATTGAATGGAATGGAATGGAATGGAATGGAATAGAATAGAATAGAATGGAATTGAATCAACCAGCGTGGAACAGAATGGAACGGAACGGAAGGGAACGGAACGGAATGGAGTGGAATCAACCCGAATACAACGGCACGGGACGGGACGGGACGGGACGGGACAGGACGGGACGGGACAGAACGGAACGGAACGGAACTCAATGGAATCAACACGAGTAGAAGGGAATGGAATGGAATGGAATGGAATGGAATGGAATGGAAGGGAACGGAATGGAATGGAATGGAATGGAATGGAATGGAATGGAATGGAATGGAATGGAATGGAATGGAATCCAATGGAATGGAATGGAATGGAATGGAATGGAGTGGAATGGAAAGGAATGGAATGGAAACCAACCCGAGTAGAACGGAATGGAATGGAATGGAACGGAATGGAATGGAATGGAATGGAATGGAATGGAATGGAATGGAATGGAATGGAATGGAATGGAATGGAATGAACCCGACTGGAATGGAATGGAATGGAATGGTAAGAATGGAATGGAATGGAATGGAACGGAATGGAATGGAATGATCAACCCGAGTAGAATGGAATGGATTGGAATGCAATGGAATTGAGTGGAATGGAATGCAATCGAATGGAATCGAATGGAATCGAATGGAGTGGAATCTAATGGAGTGGAATGGAATGGAAGTGAATGGAATGGAATGGAATAGAAAGGAATGGAATGGAATGGAATCAACCCGAGAACAAAGTAATGGAATGGAATGGAATGGAATGGAATGGAATGGAATGGAATGGAATGAAATGGAATCAACCCGAGTAGAATGGAATGGATTGGAAAGGAATGGAATGGAATAGAATGGAATCCACCCGAGTAGAACGGAATGGAATGGAATGGAATGGAATGGAATGGAATGGAATGGAATGGAATGGAATGGAATGGAATGGAATGGAATGGAATCGAATGGAGTGGAATGGAAAGGAATGGAATGGAAACCAACCCGAGTAGAATGGAATGGAATGGAATGGAACGGAACGGAATGGAATGGAATGGAATGGAATGGAATGGAATGGAATGAACCCGACTGGAATGGAAAGGAATGGAATGGAAAGAAATGAATGGAATGGAATGGAACGGAATGGAATGGAATGATCAACCCGAGTAGAATGGAATGGATTGGAATGGAATGGAATTGAGTGGAATGGAATGCAATCGAAAGGAATCGAATGGAATCGAATGGAATGGAATCTAATGGAGTGGAATGGAATGGAATTGAATGGACTGGAGTGGAATGGAATGGAATGGAATTCAATGGAATAGAACGGAATGGAATGGAATGGAATGGAATGGAATGGAATGGAATGGAACCGAATGGAATCGAATGGGATGGCATGGAATGGAATGGAAGAGAATGGAATCAACCCGAGTGGAACGGAATGGAATGGAATGGAATGGAATGGAATGGAATGGAATGGAATGGAATGGAATGGAATGGAATGGAATGGAATGGAATCAACCCGAGTAGAATGGAATGGATTGGAATGGAATGCATTGGAATGGAATGGAATCGAAAGGAATGGAATGGAATGGAATGGAATGGAATGGAATGGAATGGAATGGAATCAACCCAAGTAGAATGGAATGGATTGGAATGGAATGGAATGGAATGGAATGGAATGGAAAGAAATCAACCGGAGTAGAATGGATTGGACTGGAATGGAATGGAATGGAATGGAATAGAAAGGAATGGAATGGAATGGAATCAACCCGAGAACAACGTATTGGAATGGAATGGAATGGAATGGAATGGAATGGAATGGAATGGAATGGAATGGAATAGAATGGAATCAACCCGAGAAGAACGGAATGGAATGGAATGGAATGGAATGGAATAGAATGGAATCCACCCGAGTAGAACGGAATGGAATGGAATGGAATGGAATGGAATGGAATGGAATCGAATGGAATGGAATGGAATGGAGTGGAATGGAATGAAATGGAATGGAAATTAACCCGAGTAGAACGGAATGGAAAGGAATGGAATGGAATGGAATGGAATGGAATGGAATGGAATGGAATGGAATGGAGTGGAATGGAATTGAACGGAATGGAATGGAATGGAATGGAATGGAATTGAACTGAATGGAATCGAATGGAATGGAATGGAATGGAATGGAATGGAATGGATTGGAATGGAATGGAATCAACCCGAGTAGAACGGAATGGAATGGAATGGAATGGAATGGAATGGAATGGAATGGAATGGAATCGGAAGGAATCGAATGGAATGGAATGGAATGGAATGGAATGGAATGGAATGGAATTGAATGGAATGGAATGGAATGGAGTTCAATGGAATGGAATGGAATGGAATGGAATGGAATGAAATGGAATGGAATCGAATGGAATGGAATGGAATGGAATGGAATAGAATGGAATCAACCCGAGTAGAACGGAATGGAATGGAATGGAATGGAATGGAATGGAATGGAATGGAATGGAAGGGAATGGAATGGAATGGAATGCAATGGAATGGAATCAACCCAAGTAGAATGGAATGGATTGGAATGGAATGGAATGGAATGGAATGGAATGGAAGGGAATGGAATGGAATCGAATGGAATGGAATGGAATGGAATGGAATGGAATGGAATGGAATGGATTTCAATGGAATGGAATGGAATGCAATGGAATGGAATGGAATGGAATGGAATGGAATGGAATGGAATGGAATGGAATGGAATAGAATGGAATCAACCCGAGTAGAATGGAATGGAATGGAAAGGAATGGAAAGGAATGGAAAGGAAAGGAATGGAATGGAATGGAATGGTAAGGAATGGAATCGAATGGAATCGAAAGGAATGGAATGGAATGGAATGGAATGGAATGGAATGAACCCGAGTAGAATGGAATGGAATGGAATGGAATGGAATGCAATGGAATGGAATGGAATGGAATGGAATGGAATGGAATGCAATGGAATGGAATGGAATGGAATGGATTGGAATGGAATTCAATGGAATAGAATGGAATCGAAGGAATGGAATGGAATGGAATGGAATGGAATGGAATGGAATGGAATGAAATGGAATGGAATGGAATGGAATGGAATGGAATGGAATGGAATGGAATGGAAGGGAATGGAATGGAATGGAATGGAATGGAATGGAATGCAATGGAATGGAATCAACCCGAGAAGAATGGAATGGATTGTAATGGAATGGAATCGAATGGAATGGAATGGAATAGAATTGAGTGGAATGGAATGGAATCAACCCGAGTAGAATGGAATGGATTGGAATGGAATGGAATGGAATGGAATGGAATGGAATGGAATGGAATGGAATGGAATGGAATGGAATGGAATGGAATGGAATGGAATGGAATGAACCCGAGTGGAATGGAGTGGAATGCAATGGAATGGAATGGAATGGAATGGATTGTAATGGAAAGGAATGGAATGGAATGGAATGATCAACCCGAGTAGAATGGAATGGATTGGAATGGAATGGAATGGAATGGAATGGAATGGAGTGGAATTCAAAGGAATAGAATGGAATGGAATGGAATGGAATGGAATGAAATGGAATGGAATTCAATGGAATAGAATGGAATGGAATGGAATGGAATGGAATTGAATGGAATGGAATGGAATGGAATGGAATGAAATGGAATCAACCCGAGTAGAATGGAATGGATTGGAATGGAATGGAATGGAATGGAATGGAATTGAATGTAGTGGAATGGAATGGAATGGAATGGAATGAATGGAATGGAATCAACCCGAGTAGAATGGAATGGATTGGGTTGGGCTGGAATAGAATGGAATGGAATGGAATCAATCCGAGTAGAATGGAATGGAAAGGAATGGAATGGATTTCAATGTAATAGAATGGAATTGAATCAACCCGCATGGAACGGAATGGAACGGAACGGAAAGGAAAAGAACGGAATGGAACGGAATCAACCCGAGCAGAACGGAATGGGATGGGACGGGACGGGACGGGACTTGACGGTTCGCGATGGGACGGAATGGAACAGAACGGAACGGCATGGAATCAACCCGAGAAGAATGGAATGGAATGGAATGGAATGGAATGGAATAGAATAGAATAGAATGGAATTGAATCAACCCGCGTGGAATGTAAGGGAACGGAAGGGAACGGAACGGAGTGGAATGGAATCAACCCGAATACAACGGCACGGGACGGGACGGGACGGGACGGGACAGGACGGGACTGGACAGAACGGAACGGAATGGAACTCAATGGAATCAACACGAGTAGAAAGGAATGGAATGGAATGGAATGGAATGGAATGGAATGGAATGGAATGTAATTGAATGGAATGGAATGGAATGGAATGGAATGGAATGGAATGGAATGGAATGGAATGGAATGGAAAGAATGGAATGGAATGGAATGGAACGGAATGGATTGGAATGATCAACCCGAGTAGAATGGAATGGATTGGAATGGAATGGAATTGAGTGGAATGGAATGCAATCGAATGGAATTGAATGGAATCGAATGGAATGGTATCTAATGGAGTGGAATGGAATGGAATTGAATGGACTGGAATGGAATGGAACGGAATGGAATTCAATGGAATAGAACGGAATGGAATGGAATGGAATGGAATGGAATGGAATGGAATGGAAACCAACCCGAGTAGAACGGAATGGAATGGAATGGAACGGAATGGAATGGAATGGAATGGAATGGAATGGAATGGAATGGAATGGAATGGAATGGAATGAACTCGACTGGAATGGAATGGAATGGAATGGAAAGAATGGAATGGAATGGAATGGAACGGAATGGATTGGAATGATCAACCCGAGTAGAATGGAATGGATTGGAATGGAATGGAATTGAGTGGAATGGAATGCAATCGAATGGAATTGAATGGAATCGAATGGAATGGTATCTAATGGAGTGGAATGGAATGGAATTGAATGGACTGGAATGGAATGGAACGGAATGGAATTCAATGGAATAGAACGGAATGGAATGGAATGGAATGGAATGGAATGGAATGGAATGGAATGGAACCGAATGGAATCGAATGGGATGGTATGGAATGGAATGGAAGAGAATGGATTGGAATGGAATGGAATGGAATGGAATGGAATGGAATGGAATGGAATGGAATGGAATGGAATGGAGTAGAATGGAATCAACCCGAGTAGAACGGAATGGAATGGAATGGAATGGAATGGAATGGAATGGAATGGAATGGAATGGAATGGAATGGAATGGAATGGAATCGTATGGAATGGAATGGAATGGAATGGAGTGGAATGGAATGGAATGGAATGGAATGGAATGGAATGGAAAGGAATGGAATAAACCCGAGTAGAATGGAATGGAATGGAATGGAATGGAATGGAATGGAATGGAATGGAATGGAATGGAATGGAATGGAATGGAATGGAATGGAATTCAATGGAATAGAATGGAATGGAAAGGAACGGAATGGAATGGAATGGAATGGAATGGAATGGAATGGAATGGAATGGAATGGAATGGAATCAACCAGAGTAGAATGGAATGGATTTGAATGGAATGGAATGGAATGGAATGGAATGGAATGGAATGGAATGGAATGGAATGGAATGGAATGGAATGGAATCAACCCGAGTAGAATGTAATGGTTTGGAATGGAATGGAATGGAATGGAATGGAATCGAAAGGAATGGAATGGAATGGAATTGAATGGAATGGAATGGAATGGAATCAACACAAGTAGAATGGAATGGATATGAATGGAATGGAGTGGAATGGAATGGAAAGAAATCAACCCGAGTAGAATGGATTGGATTGGAATGGAATGGAATGGAATGGAATGGAATGGAATGGAATGGAATGGAATGGAATGGAATCAACCCGAGAACAACGTAATGGAATGGAATGGATTGCAATGGAATGGAATGGAATGGAATGGAATGGAATGGAATGGAATGGAATGGAATGGAATGGAATGGAATGGCATAAACCCGTGTAGAATGGAATGGAATGGAATGGAATGGAATGGAATGGAATGGAATGGAATGGAATGGAATAGAATGGAATGGAATGGAATGGAATGGAATGGAATGGAATGGAATGGCATAAACCCGTGTAGAATGGAATGGAATGGAATGGAATGGAATGGAATGGAATGGAATGGAATGGAATAGAATGGAATGGAATGGAATGGAATGGAATGGAATGGAATGGAATGGAATGGAATGGAATGGTATTCAATGGAATAGAATGGAATGGAAAGGAATGGAATGGAATGGAATCGAAAGGAATCGAATGGAATGGAATGGAATGGAATGGAATGGAATGGAATCAACCCGAGTAGAATGGAATGGATTTGAATGGAATGGAATGGAATGGAATGGAGTCGAATGGAATGGAATGGAATGGAATGGAATGGAATGGAATCAACCCGAGTAGAATGGAATCGATTGTAATGGAATGGAATGGAATGGAATCGAATGGAATGGAATGGAATGGAATGGAATGGAATGGAATGGAATGGAATCGAATGGAATCGAATGGAATCAAAACGAGTAGAACGGAATGGAATGGAATGGAATGGAATGGAATGGAATGGAATGGAATCGAATGGAATAGAATGGAATGGAATGGAATGGAGTGGAATCAACCAGAGTAGAATGGAATGGATTGGAATGGAATGGATTGGAATGGAATGGAATCGAAAGGAATGGAATGGAATGGAATGGAATGGAATGGAATGGAATTGAATGGAATGTAATGGAATGGAATCAACCCAAGTAGAATGGAATGGATTGGAATGGAATGGAATGGAATGGAATGGAAAGAAATCAACCGGAGTAGAATGGATTGGATTGGAATGGAATGGAATGGAATGGAATAGAAAGGAATGGAATGGAATGGAATCAACCCGAGAACAACGTATTGTAATGGAATGGAATGGAATGGAATGGAATCGAATGGAATGGAATGGAATGGAATGGAATGGAATAGAATGGAATCAACCCGAGTAGAACGGAATGGAATGGAATGGAATGGAATGGAATAGAATGGAATCCACCCGTGTAGAACGGAATGGAATTGAATGGAATGGAATGGAATGGAATCGAAAGGAATGGAATGGAATGGAGTGGAATGGAATGAAATGGAATGGAAATCAACCCGAGTAGAACGGAATGGAATGGAATGGAATGGAATGGAATGGAATGGAATGGAATGGAATGGAATGGAATGGAATGGAGTGGAATGGAATTGAACAGAATGGAATGGAATGGAATGGAATGGAATGGAATGGAATTGAACTGAATGGAATGGAATGGAATGGAATGGAATGGAATGGAATGGAATGGAATGGAATGGATTGGAATGGAATCAACCCGAGTAGAATGAAATGGATTGCAATGAAATGGAATGGAATGGAATGGAATCGAATGGAATGGAATGGAATGGAATGGAATGGAATGGAATGGAATCAACCCGAGAACAACGTAATGGAATGGAATGGATTGCAATGGAATGGAATGGAATGGAATGGAATGGAATGGAATGGAATGGAATGGAATGGCATAAACCCGTGTAGAATGGAATGGAATGGAATGGAATGGAATGGAATGGAATAGAATGGAATGGAATGGAATGGAATGGAATGGAATGGAATGGAATGGAATGGAATGGAATGGTATTCAATGGAATAGAATGGAATGGAAAGGAATGGAATGGAATGGAATCGAAAGGAATCGAATGGAATGGAATGGAATGGAATGGAATGGAATCAACCCGAGTAGAATGGAATGGATTTGAATGGAATGGAATGGAATGGAATGGAATCGAATGGAATGGAATGGAATGGAATGGAATGGAATGGAATCAACCCGAGTAGAATGGAATCGATTGTAATGGAATGGAATGGAATGGAATCGAATGGAATGGAATGGAATGGAATGGAATGGAATGGAATGGAATGGAATCGAATGGAATCGAATGGAATCAAAACGAGTAGAACGGAATGGAATGGAATGGAATGGAATGGAATGGAATGGAATGGAATCGAATGGAATAGAATGGAATGGAATGGAATGGAGTGGAATGGAATGGAATCAACCCGAGTAGAATGGAATGGATTGCAATGGAATGGAATGGAGTGGAATCGAATGGAATCAACCCGAGTAGAATGGAATGGATTGGAATGGAATGGAATGGAATGGAATGGAATGGAATATAGTGGAATGGAATGGAATGGAATGGAATGAATGGAATGGAATCAACCCGAGTAGAATGGAATGGATTGGGTTGGGCTGGAATAGAATGGAATGGAATGGAATCAATCCGAGTAGAATGGAATGGAAAGGAATGGAATGGAATTCAATGTAATAGAATGGAATTGAATCAACCCGCATGGAACGGAATGGAACGGAACGGAAAGGAAAAGAACGGAATGGAACGGAATCAACCCGAGCAGAACGGAACGGGATGGGACGGGACGGGACGGGACTTGACGGTTCGCGATGGGACGGAATGGAACAAAACGGAACGGCATGGAATCAACCCGAGAAGAATGGAATGGAATGGAATGGAATGGAATGGAATAGAATAGAATAGAATGGAATTGAATCAACCCGCGTGGAACGGAATGTAAGGGAACGGAAGGGAACGGAACGGAATGGAATGGAATCAACCCGAATACAACGGCACGGGACGGGACGGGACGGGACAGGACGGGACTGGACAGAACGGAATGGAACGGAACTCAATGGAATCAACACGAGTAGAAGGGAATGGAATGGAATGGAATGGAATGGAATGGAATGGAATGGAATGGAATGGAATGGAATGGAATGGAATGGAATGGAATGGAGTGGAATGGAAAGGAAAGGAATGGAAACCAACCCGAGTAGAACGGAATGGAATGGAATGGAACGGAATGGAATGGAATGGAATGGAATGGAATGGAATGGAATGGAATGAACCCGACTGGAATGGAATGGAATGGAATGGAAAGAATGGAATGGAATGGAATGGAACGGAATGGAATGGAATGATCAACCTGAATAGAATGGAATGGATTGGAATGGAATGGAATTGAGTGGAATGGAATGCAATCGAATGGAATCGAATGGAATCGAATGGAATGGAATCTAATGGAGTGGAATGGAATGGAATTGAATGGAATGGAATGGAATGGAATGGAATAGAAAGGAATGGAATGGAATGGAATCAACTCGAGAACAAAGAAATGGAATGGAATGGAATGGAATGGAATGGAATGGAATGGAATGGAATGGAATGGAATGGAATCAACCCGAGTAGAATGGAATGGATTGGAATGGAATGGAATGGAATAGAATGGAATCCACCCGAGTAGAACGGAATGGAATGGAATGGAATGGAATGGAATGGAATGGAATCGAATGGAGTGGAATGGAAAGGAATGGAACGGAAGCCAACCCGAGTAGAATGGAATGGAATGGAATGGAACGGAATGGAATGGAATGGAATGGAAAGGAATGGAATGGAATGGAATGGAATGAACCCGACTGGAATGGAAAGGAATGGAATGGAAAGAATGGAATGGAATGGAACGGAATGGAATGGAATGATCAACCCGAGTAGAATGGAATGGATTGGAATGGAATGGAATTGAGTGGAATGGAATGCAATTGAATGGAATCGAATGGAATCGAATGGAATGGAATCTAATGGAGTGGAATGGAATGGATTTGAATGGACTGGAATGGAATGGAATGGAATGGAATTCAATGGAATAGAACGGAACGGAATGGAATGGAATGGAATGGAATGGAATGGAATGGAATGGAATGGAACCGAATGGAATCGAATGGGATGGTATGGAATGGAATGGAAGAGAATGGAATCAACCCGAGTGGAACGGAATGGAATGGAATGGAATGGAATTGAATGGAATGGAATGGAATGGAATGGAATGGAATGGAATGGAATGGAATGGAATGGAGTGGAATCAACCAGAGTAGAATGGAATGGATTGGAATGGAATGGATTGGAATGGAATGGAATCGAAAGGAATGGAATGGAATGGAATGGAATGGAATGGAATGGAATGGAATTGAATGGAATGTAATGGAATGGAATCAACCCAAGTAGAATGGAATGGATTGGAATGGAATGGAATGGAATGGAATGGAAAGAAATCAACCGGAGTATAATGGATTGGATTGGAATGGAATGGAATGGAATGGAATAGAAAGGAATGGAATGGAATGGAATCAACCCGAGAACAACGTATTGTAATGGAATGGAATGGAATGGAATGGAATCGAATGGAATGGAATGGAATGGAATGGAATGGAATAGAATGGAATCAACCCGAGTAGAACGGAATGGAATGGAATGGAATGGAATGGAATAGAATGGAATCCACCCGTGTAGAACGGAATGGAATTGAATGGAATGGAATGGAATGGAATCAAAAGGAATGGAATGGAATGGAGTGGAATGGAATGAAATGGAATGGAAATCAACCCGAGTAGAACGGAATGGAATGGAATGGAATTGAATGGAATGGAATGGAATGGAATGGAATGGAATGGAATGGAGTGGAATGGAATTGAACAGAATGGAATGGAATGGAATGGAATGGAATGGAATTGAACTGAATGGAATGGAATGGAATGGAATGGAATGGAATGGAATGGAATGGAATGGAATGGAATGGATTGGAATGGAATCAACCCGAGTAGAATGAAATGGATTGCAATGAAATGGAATGGAATGGAATGGAATCGAATGGAATGGAATGGAATAGAATCAACCCGAGTAGAACGGAATGGAATGGAATGGAATGGAATGGAATGGAATGGAATGGAATGGAATGGAATGAAATGGAATGGAATCGAATGGAATGGAATGGAATGGAATGTAGTGGAATGGAATGGAATGGAATGGAATGAATGGAATGGAATCAACCCGAGTAGAATGGAATGGATTGGGTTGGGCTGGAATAGAATGGAATGGAATGGAATCAATCCGAGTAGAATGGAATGGAATGGAATGGAATGGAATTCAATGTAATAGAATGGAATTGAGTCATCCTGCATGGAACGGAATGGAACGGAACGGAAAGGAAAAGAACGGAATGGAACGGAATCAACCCGAGCAGAATGGAACGGGATGGGACTGGACGGGACGGGACTTGACGGTTCGCGATGGGACGGAATGGAACAGAACGGAACGGCATGGAATCAACCCGAGTAGAATGGAATGGAATGGAATGGAATGGAATGGAATGGAATGGAATGGAATAGAATAGAATAGAATGGAATTGAATCAACCAGCGTGGAACAGAATGGAACGGAACGGAAGGGAACGGAACGGAATGGAGTGGAATCAACCCGAATACAACGGCACGGGACGGGACGGGACGGGACGGGACAGGACGGGACGGGACAGAACGGAACGGAACGGAACTCAATGGAATCAACACGAGTAGAAGGGAATGGAATGGAATGGAATGGAATGGAATGGAATGGAAGGGAACGGAATGGAATGGAATGGAATGGAATGGAATGGAATGGAATGGAATGGAATGGAATGGAATGGAATGGAATCCAATGGAATGGAATGGAATGGAATGGAATGGAGTGGAATGGAAAGGAATGGAATGGAAACCAACCCGAGTAGAACGGAATGGAATGGAATGGAACGGAATGGAATGGAATGGAATGGAATGGAATGGAATGGAATGGAATGGAATGGAATGAACCCGACTGGAATGGAATGGAATGGAATGGTAAGAATGGAATGGAATGGAATGGAACGGAATGGAATGATCAACCCGAGTAGAATGGAATGGATTGGAATGCAATGGAATTGAGTGGAATGGAATGCAATCGAATGGAATCGAATGGAATCGAATGGAGTGGAATCTAATGGAGTGGAATGGAATGGAAGTGAATGGAATGGAATGGAATGGAATGGAATAGAAAGGAATGGAATGGAATGGAATCAACCCGAGAACAAAGTAATGGAATGGAATGGAATGGAATGGAATGGAATGGAATGGAATGGAATGAAATGGAATCAACCCGAGTAGAATGGAATGGATTGGAAAGGAATGGAATGGAATAGAATGGAATCCACCCGAGTAGAACGGAATGGAATGGAATGGAATGGAATGGAATGGAATGGAATGGAATGGAATGGAATGGAATGGAATGGAATGGAATGGAATGGAATGGAATGGAATCGAATGGAGTGGAATGGAAAGGAATGGAATGGAAACCAACCCGAGTAGAATGGAATGGAATGGAATGGAACGGAACGGAATGGAATGGAATGGAATGGAATGGAATGGAATGGAATGAACCCGACTGGAATGGAAAGGAATGGAATGGAAAGAAATGAATGGAATGGAATGGAACGGAATGGAATGGAATGATCAACCCGAGTAGAATGGAATGGATTGGAATGGAATGGAATTGAGTGGAATGGAATGCAATCGAAAGGAATCGAATGGAATCGAATGGAATGGAATCTAATGGAGTGGAATGGAATGGAATTGAATGGACTGGAGTGGAATGGAATGGAATGGAATTCAATGGAATAGAACGGAATGGAATGGAATGGAATGGAATGGAATGGAATGGAATGGAACCGAATGGAATCGAATGGGATGGCATGGAATGGAATGGAAGAGAATGGAATCAACCCGAGTGGAACGGAACGGAATGGAATGGAATGGAATGGAATGGAATGGAATGGAATGGAATGGAATGGAATGGAATGGAATGGAATGGAATCAACCCGAGTAGAATGGAATGGATTGGAATGGAATGGATTGGAATGGAATGGAATCGAAAGGAATGGAATGGAATGGAATGGAATGGAATGGAATGGAATGGAATCAACCCAAGTAGAATGGAATGGATTGGAATGGAATGGAATGGAATGGAATGGAATGGAATGGAAAGAAATCAACCGGAGTAGAATGGATTGGATTGGAATGGAATGGAATGGAATGGAATAGAAAGGAATGGAATGGAATGGAATCAACCCGAGAACAACGTATTGGAATGGAATGGAATGGAATGGAATGGAATGGAATGGAATGGAATGGAATGGAATAGAATGGAATCAACCCGAGAAGAACGGAATGGAATGGAATGGAATGGAATGGAATAGAATGGAATCCACCCGAGTAGAACGGAATGGAATGGAATGGAATGGAATGGAATGGAATGGAATGGAATGGAATGGAATGGAGTTGAATGGAATGAAATGGAATGGAAATTAACCCGAGTAGAACGGAATGGAAAGGAATGGAATGGAATGGAATGGAATGGAATGGAATGGAATGGAGTGGAATGGAATTGAACGGAATGGAATGGAATGGAATGGAATGGAATTGAACTGAATGGAATCGAATGGAATGGAATGGAATGGAATGGAATGGAATGGATTGGAATGGAATGGAATCAACCCGAGTAGAACGGAATGGAATGGAATGGAATGGAATGGAATGGAATGGAATGGAATGGAATCGGAAGGAATCGAATGGAATGGAATGGAATGGAATGGAATGGAATGGAATGGAATTGAATGGAATGGAATGGAATGGAGTTCAATGGAATGGAATGGAATGGAATGGAATGGAATGAAATGGAATGGAATCGAATGGAATGGAATGGAATGGAATGGAATAGAATGGAATCAACCCGAGTAGAACGGAATGGAATGGAATGGAATGGAATGGAATGGAATGGAATGGAATGGAAGGGAATGGAATGGAATGGAATGCAATGGAATGGAATCAACCCAAGTAGAATGGAATGGATTGGAATGGAATGGAATGGAATGGAATGGAATGGAAGGGAATGGAATGGAATCGAATGGAATGGAATGGAATGGAATGGAATGGAATGGAATGGATTTCAATGGAATGGAATGGAATGCAATGGAATGGAATGGAATGGAATGTAATGTAATGGAATGGAATGGAATGGAATAGAATGGAATCAACCCGAGTAGAACGGAATGGAATGGAAAGGAATGGAAAGGAATGGAATGGAAAGGAATGGAATGGAATGGAATGGTATGGAATGGAATTGAATGGAATCGAAAGGAATGGAATGGAATGGAATGGAATGGAATGGAATGAACCCGAGTAGAATGGAATGGAATGGAATGGAATGGAATGCAATGGAATGGAATGGAATGGAATGGATTGGAATGGAATTCAATGGAATAGAATGGAATCGAAGGAATGGAATGGAATGGAATGGAATGGAATGGAATGGAATGAAATGGAATGGAATGGAATGGAATGGAATGGAATGGAATGGAATGGAAGGGAATGGAATGGAATGGAATGGAATGGAATGGAATGGAATGGAATGGAATCAACCCGAGAAGAATGGAATGGATTGTAATGGAATGGAATCGAATGGAATGGAATGGAATAGAATTGAGTGGAATGGAATGGAATCAACCCGAGTAGAATGGAATGGATTGGAATGGAATGGAATGGAATGGAATGGAATGGAATGGAATGGAATGGAATGGAATGGAATGGAATGGAATGGAATGGAATGAACCCGAGTGGAATGGAGTGGAATGCAATGGAATGGAATGGAATGGAATGGATTGTAATGGAAAGGAATGGAATGGAATGGAATGATCAACCCGAGTAGAATGGAATGGATTGGAATGGAATGGAATGGAATGGAATGGAATGGAGTGGAATTCAAAGGAATAGAATGGAATGGAATGGAATGGAATGGAATGAAATGGAATGGAATTCAATGGAATAGAATGGAATGGAATGGAATGGAATGGAATTGAATGGAATGGAATGGAATGGAATGGAATGAAATGGAATCAACCCGAGTAGAATGGAATGGATTGGAATGGAATGGAATGGAATGGAATGGAATTGAATGTAGTGGAATGGAATGGAATGGAATGGAATGAATGGAATGGAATCAACCCGAGTAGAATGGAATGGAATGGAAAGGAATGGAAAGGAATGGAATGGAAAGGAATGGAATGGAATGGAATGGTATGGAATGGAATTGAATGGAATCGAAAGGAATGGAATGGAATGGAATGGAATGGAATGGAATGAACCCGAGTAGAATGGAATGGAATGGAATGGAATGGAATGCAATGGAATGGAATGGAATGGAATGGATTGGAATGGAATTCAATGGAATAGAATGGAATCGAAGGAATGGAATGGAATGGAATGGAATGGAATGGAATGGAATGGAATGAAATGGAATGGAATGGAATGGAATGGAATGGAATGGAATGGAATGGAATGGAAGGGAATGGAATGGAATGGAATGGAATGGAATGGAATGGAATGGAATGGAATCAACCCGAGAAGAATGGAATGGATTGTAATGGAATGGAATCGAATGGAATGGAATGGAATAGAATTGAGTGGAATGGAATGGAATCAACCCGAGTAGAATGGAATGGATTGGAATGGAATGGAATGGAATGGAATGGAATGGAATGGAATGGAATGGAATGGAATGGAATGGAATGGAATGGAATGGAATGGAATGGAATGAACCCGAGTGGAATGGAGTGGAATGCAATGGAATCGAATGGAATGGAATGGATTGTAATGGAAAGGAATGGAATGTAATGGAATGATCAACCCGAGTAGAATGGAATGGATTGGAATGGAATGGAATGGAATGGAATGGAATGGAGTGGAATTCAAAGGAATAGAATTGAATGGAATGGAATGGAATGGAATGAAATGGAATGGAATTCATTGGAATAGAATGGAATGGAATGGAATGGAATGGAATTGAATGGAATGGAATGGAATGGAATGGAATGAAATGGAATCAACCCGAGTAGAATGGAATGGATTGGAATGGAATGGAATGGAATGGAATGGAATTGAATGTAGTGGAATGGAATGGAATGGAATGGAATGAATGGAATGGAATCAACCCGAGTAGAATGGAATGGATTGGGTTGGGCTGGAATAGAATGGAATGGAATGGAATCAATCCGAGTAGAATGGAATGGAAAGGAATGGAATGGATTTCAATGTAATAGAATGGAATTGAATCAACCCGCATGGAACGGAATGGAACGGAACGGAAAGGAAAAGAACGGAATGGAACGGAATCAACCCGAGCAGAACGGAATGGGATGGGACGGGACGGGACTGGACTTGACGGTTCGCGATGGGACGGAATGGAACAGAACGGAACGGCATGGAATCAACCCGAGAAGAATGGAATGGAATGGAATGGAATGGAATGGAATAGAATAGAATAGAATGGAATTGAATCAACCCGCGTGGAATGTAAGGGAACGGAAGGGAACGGAACGGAGTGGAATGGAATCAACCCGAATACAACGGCACGGGACGGGACGGGACGGGACGGGACAGGACGGGACTGGACAGAACGGAACGGAATGGAACTCAATGGAATCAACACGAGTAGAAAGGAATGGAATGGAATGGAATGGAATGGAATGGAATGGAATGGAATGTAATTGAATGGAATGGAATGGAATGGAATGGAATGGAAAGAATGGAATGGAATGGAATGGAACGGAATGGATTGGAATGATCAACCCGAGTAGAATGGAATGGATTGGAATGGAATGGAATTGAGTGGAATGGAATGCAATCGAATGGAATTGAATGGAATCGAATGGAATGGTATCTAATGGAGTGGAATGGAATGGAATTGAATGGACTGGAATGGAATGGAACGGAATGGAATTCAATGGAATAGAACGGAATGGAATGGAATGGAATGGAATGGAATGGAATGGAATGGAAACCAACCCGAGTAGAACGGAATGGAATGGAATGGAATGGAACGGAATGGAATGGAATGGAATGGAATGGAATGGAATGGAATGGAATGGAATGGAATGAACTCGACTGGAATGGAATGGAATGGAATGGAAAGAATGGAATGGAATGGAATGGAACGGAATGGATTGGAATGATCAACCCGAGTAGAATGGAATGGATTGGAATGGAATGGAATTGAGTGGAATGGAATGCAATCGAATGGAATTGAATGGAATCGAATGGAATGGTATCTAATGGAGTGGAATGGAATGGAATTGAATGGACTGGAATGGAATGGAACGGAATGGAATTCAATGGAATAGAACGGAATGGAATGGAATGGAATGGAATGGAATGGAATGGAATGGAACCGAATGGAATCGAATGGGATGGTATGGAATGGAATGGAAGAGAATGGATTGGAATGGAATGGAATGGAATGGAATGGAATGGAATGGAATGGAATGGAATGGAATGGAATGGAGTAGAATGGAATCAACCCGAGTAGAACGGAATGGAATGGAATGGAATGGAATGGAATGGAATGGAATGGAATGGAATGGAGTGGAATGGAATTGAACGGAATGGAATGGAATGGAATGGAATGGAATGGAATGGAATTGAACTGAATGGAATCGAATGGAATGGAATGGAATGGAATGGAATGGAATGGATTGGAATGGAATGGAATCAACCCGAGTAGAACGGAATGGAATGGAATGGAATGGAATGGAATGGAATGGAATGGAATGGAATGGAATCGGAAGGAATCGAATGGAATGGAATGGAATGGAATGGAATGGAATGGAATGGAATTGAATGGAATGGAATGGAATGGAGTTCAATGGAATGGAATGGAATGGAATGGAATGGAATGAAATGGAATGGAATCGAATGGAATGGAATGGAATGGAATGGAATAGAATGGAATCAACCCGAGTAGAACGGAATGGAATGGAATGGAATGGAATGGAATGGAATGGAATGGAATGGAAGGGAATGGAATGGAATGGAATGCAATGGAATGGAATCAACCCAAGTAGAATGGAATGGATTGGAATGGAATGGAATGGAATGGAATGGAATGGAAGGGAATGGAATGGAATCGAATGGAATGGAATGGAATGGAATGGAATGGAATGGAATGGATTTCAATGGAATGGAATGGAATGCAATGGAATGGAATGGAATGGAATGGAATGTAATGGAATGGAATGGAATGGAATGGAATAGAATGGAATCAACCCGAGTAGAACGGAATGGAATGGAAAGGAATGGAAAGGAATGGAATGGAAAGGAATGGAATGGAATGGAATGGTATGGAATGGAATTGAATGGAATCGAAAGGAATGGAATGGAATGGAATGGAATGGAATGGAATGAACCCGAGTAGAATGGAATGGAATGGAATGGAATGGAATGCAATGGAATGGAATGGAATGGAATGGATTGGAATGGAATTCAATGGAATAGAATGGAATCGAAGGAATGGAATGGAATGGAATGGAATGGAATGGAATGGAATGAAATGGAATGGAATGGAATGGAATGGAATGGAATGGAATGGAATGGAAGGGAATGGAATGGAATGGAATGGAATGGAATGGAATGGAATGGAATGGAATCAACCCGAGAAGAATGGAATGGATTGTAATGGAATGGAATCGAATGGAATGGAATGGAATAGAATTGAGTGGAATGGAATGGAATCAACCCGAGTAGAATGGAATGGATTGGAATGGAATGGAATGGAATGGAATGGAATGGAATGGAATGGAATGGAATGGAATGGAATGGAATGGAATGAACCCGAGTGGAATGGAGTGGAATGCAATGGAATGGAATGGAATGGAATGGATTGTAATGGAAAGGAATGGAATGGAATGGAATGATCAACCCGAGTAGAATGGAATGGATTGGAATGGAATGGAATGGAATGGAATGGAATGGAGTGGAATTCAAAGGAATAGAATGGAATGGAATGGAATGGAATGGAATGAAATGGAATGGAATTCAATGGAATAGAATGGAATGGAATGGAATGGAATGGAATTGAATGGAATGGAATGGAATGGAATGGAATGAAATGGAATCAACCCGAGTAGAATGGAATGGATTGGAATGGAATGGAATGGAATGGAATGGAATTGAATGTAGTGGAATGGAATGGAATGGAATGGAATGAATGGAATGGAATCAACCCGAGTAGAATGGAATGGATTGGGTTGGGCTGGAATAGAATGGAATGGAATGGAATCAATCCGAGTAGAATGGAATGGAAAGGAATGGAATGGATTTCAATGTAATAGAATGGAATTGAATCAACCCGCATGGAACGGAATGGAACGGAACGGAAAGGAAAAGAACGGAATGGAACGGAATCAACCCGAGCAGAACGGAATGGGATGGGACGGGACGGGACGGGACTTGACGGTTCGCGATGGGACGGAATGGAACAGAACGGAACGGCATGGAATCAACCCGAGAAGAATGGAATGGAATGGAATGGAATGGAATGGAATAGAATAGAATAGAATGGAATTGAATCAACCCGCGTGGAATGTAAGGGAACGGAAGGGAACGGAACGGAGTGGAATGGAATCAACCCGAATACAACGGCACGGGACGGGACGGGACGGGACGGGACAGGACGGGACTGGACAGAACGGAACGGAATGGAACTCAATGGAATCAACACGAGTAGAAAGGAATGGAATGGAATGGAATGGAATGTAATGGAATGGAATGGAATGTAATTGAATGGAATGGAATGGAATGGAATGGAATGGAATGGAATGGAAAGAATGGAATGGAATGGAATGGAACGGAATGGATTGGAATGATCAACCCGAGTAGAATGGAATGGATTGGAATGGAATGGAATTGAGTGGAATGGAATGCAATCGAATGGAATTGAATGGAATCGAATGGAATGGTATCTAATGGAGTGGAATGGAATGGAATTGAATGGACTGGAATGGAATGGAACGGAATGGAATTCAATGGAATAGAACGGAATGGAATGGAATGGAATGGAATGGAATGGAATGGAATGGAAACCAACCCGAGTAGAACGGAATGGAATGGAATGGAACGGAATGGAATGGAATGGAATGGAATGGAATGGAATGGAATGGAATGGAATGGAATGAACTCGACTGGAATGGAATGGAATGGAATGGAAAGAATGGAATGGAATGGAATGGAACGGAATGGATTGGAATGATCAACCCGAGTAGAATGGAATGGATTGGAATGGAATGGAATTGAGTGGAATGGAATGCAATCGAATGGAATTGAATGGAATCGAATGGAATGGTATCTAATGGAGTGGAATGGAATGGAATTGAATGGACTGGAATGGAATGGAACGGAATGGAATTCAATGGAATAGAACGGAATGGAATGGAATGGAATGGAATGGAATGGAATGGAATGGAACCGAATGGAATCGAATGGGATGGTATGGAATGGAATGGAAGAGAATGGATTGGAATGGAATGGAATGGAATGGAATGGAATGGAATGGAATGGAATGGAATGGAGTAGAATGGAATCAACCCGAGTAGAACGGAATGGAATGGAATGGAATGGAATGGAATGGAATGGAATGGAATGGAATGGAATGGAATGGAATGGAATGGAATCGTATGGAATGGAATGGAATGGAATGGAGTGGAATGGAATGGAATGGAAAGGAATGGAATGGAATGGAATGGAAAGGAATGGAATAAACCCGAGTACAATGGAATGGAATGGAATGGAATGGAATGGAATGGAATGGAATGGAATGGAATGGAATGGAATGGAATGGAATGGAATTCAATGGAATAGAATGGAATGGAAAGGAACGGAATGGAATGGAATGGAATGGAATGGAATGGAATGGAATGGAATGGAATGGAATCAACCAGAGTAGAATGGAATGGATTTGAATGGAATGGAATGGAATGGAATGGAATGGAATGGAATGGAATGGAATGGAATGGAATGGAATGGAATGGAATCAACCCGAGTAGAATGTAATGGTTTGGAATGGAATGGAATGGAATGGAATGGAATCGAAAGGAATGGAATGGAATGGAATTGAATGGAATGGAATGGAATGGAATCAACACAAGTAGAATGGAATGGATATGAATGGAATGGAGTGGAATGGAATGGAAAGAAATCAACCCGAGTAGAATGGATTGGATTGGAATGGAATGGAATGGAATGGAATGGAATGGAATGGAATGGAATGGAATGGAATGGAATCAACCCGAGAACAACGTAATGGAATGGAATGGATTGCAATGGAATGGAATGGAATGGAATGGAATGGAATGGAATGGAATGGAATGGAATGGAATGGAATGGAATGGCATAAACCCGTGTAGAATGGAATGGAATGGAATGGAATGGAATGGAATGGAATGGAATGGCATAAACCCGTGTAGAATGGAATGGAATGGAATGGAATGGAATGGAATGGAATGGAATGGAATAGAATGGAATGGAATGGAATGGAATGGAATGGAATGGAATGGAATGGAATGGCATAAACCCGTGTAGAATGGAATGGAATGGAATGGAATGGAATGGAATGGAATGGAATGGAATAGAATGGAATGGAATGGAATGGAATGGAATGGAATGGAATGGAATGGAATGGAATGGAATGGTATTCAATGGAATAGAATGGAATGGAAAGGAATGGAATGGAATGGAATCGAAAGGAATCGAATGGAATGGAATGGAATGGAATGGAATGGAATGGAATCAACCCGAGTAGAATGGAATGGATTTGAATGGAATGGAATGGAATGGAATGGAATCGAATGGAATGGAATGGAATGGAATGGAATGGAATGGAATCAACCCGAGTAGAATGGAATCGATTGTAATGGAATGGAATGGAATGGAATCGAATGGAATGGAATGGAATGGAATGGAATGGAATGGAATCGAATGGAATCGAATGGAATCAAAACGAGTAGAACGGAATGGAATGGAATGGAATGGAATGGAATGGAATGGAATGGAATGGAATCGAATGGAATAGAATGGAATGGAATGGAATGGAGTGGAATCAACCAGAGTAGAATGGAATGGATTGGAATGGAATGGATTGGAATGGAATGGAATCGAAAGGAATGGAATGGAATGGAATGGAATGGAATGGAATGGAATTGAATGGAATGTAATGGAATGGAATCAACCCAAGTAGAATGGAATGGATTGGAATGGAATGGAATGGAATGGAATGGAAAGAAATCAACCGGAGTAGAATGGATTGGATTGGAATGGAATGGAATGGAATGGAATAGAAAGGAATGGAATGGAATGGAATCAACCCGAGAACAACGTATTGTAATGGAATGGAATGGAATGGAATGGAATCGAATGGAATGGAATGGAATGGAATGGAATGGAATAGAATGGAATCAACCCGAGTAGAACGGAATGGAATGGAATGGAATGGAATGGAATAGAATGGAATCCACCCGTGTAGAACGGAATGGAATTGAATGGAATGGAATGGAATGGAATCGAAAGGAATGGAATGGAATGGAGTGGAATGGAATGAAATGGAATGGAAATCAACCCGAGTAGAACGGAATGGAATGGAATGGAATGGAATGGAATGGAATGGAATGGAATGGAATGGAATGGAATGGAGTGGAATGGAATTGAACAGAATGGAATGAAATGGAATGGAATGGAATGGAATGGAATTGAACTGAATGGAATGGAATGGAATGGAATGGAATGGAATGGAATGGAATGGAATGGAATGGATTGGAATGGAATCAACCCGAGTAGAATGAAATGGATTGCAATGAAATGGAATGGAATGGAATGGAATCGAATGGAATGGAATGGAATGGAATGGAATGGAATGGAATGGAATCAACCCGAGAACAACGTAATGGAATGGAATGGATTGCAATGGAATGGAATGGAATGGAATGGAATGGAATGGAATGGAATGGAATGGAATGGAATGGCATAAACCCGTGTAGAATGGAATGGAATGGAATGGAATGGAATGGAATGGAATAGAATGGAATGGAATGGAATGGAATGGAATGGAATGGAATGGAATGGAATGGAATGGAATGGAATGGTATTCAATGGAATAGAATGGAATGGAAAGGAATGGAATGGAATGGAATCGAAAGGAATCGAATGGAATGGAATGGAATGGAATGGAATGGAATCAACCCGAGTAGAATGGAATGGATTTGAATGGAATGGAATGGAATGGAATGGAATCGAATGGAATGGAATGGAATGGAATGGAATGGAATGGAATCAACCCGAGTAGAATGGAATCGATTGTAATGGAATGGAATGGAATGGAATCGAATGGAATGGAATGGAATGGAATGGAATGGAATGGAATGGAATGGAATCGAATGGAATCGAATGGAATCAAAACGAGTAGAACCGAATGGAATGGAATGGAATGGAATGGAATGGAATGGAATGGAATGGAATCGAATGGAATAGAATGGAATGGAATGGAATGGAGTGGAATGGAATGGAATCAACCCGAGTAGAATGGAATGGATTGCAATGGAATGGAATGGAGTGGAATCGAATGGAATCAACCCGAGTAGAATGGAATGGATTGGAATGGAATGGAATGGAATGGAATGGAATGGAATATAGTGGAATGGAATGGAATGGAATGGAATGAATGGAATGGAATCAACCCGAGTAGAATGGAATGGATTGGGTTGGGCTGGAATAGAATGGAATGGAATGGAATCAATCCGAGTAGAATGGAATGGAAAGGAATGGAATGGAATTCAATGTAATAGAATGGAATTGAATCAACCCGCATGGAACGGAATGGAACGGAACGGAAAGGAAAAGAACGGAATGGAACGGAATCAACCCGAGCAGAACGGAACGGGATGGGACGGGACGGGACGGGACTTGACGGTTCGCGATGGGACGGAATGGAACAAAACGGAACGGCATGGAATCAACCCGAGAAGAATGGAATGGAATGGAATGGAATGGAATGGAATAGAATAGAATAGAATGGAATTGAATCAACCCGCGTGGAACGGAATGTAAGGGAACGGAAGGGAACGGAACGGAATGGAATGGAATCAACCCGAATACAACGGCACGGGACGGGACGGGACGGGACAGGACGGGACTGGACAGAACGGAATGGAACGGAACTCAATGGAATCAACACGAGTAGAAGGGAATGGAATGGAATGGAATGGAATGGAATGGAATGGAATGGAATGGAATGGAATGGAATGGAATGGAATGGAATGGAGTGGAATGGAAAGGAAAGGAATGGAAACCAACCCGAGTAGAACGGAATGGAATGGAATGGAACGGAATGGAATGGAATGGAATGGAATGGAATGGAATGGAATGGAATGGAATGGAATGGAATGAACCCGACTG
Source organism: Gorilla gorilla gorilla (assembly GCF_029281585.2). NCBI lineage: Eukaryota > Metazoa > Chordata > Mammalia > Primates > Hominidae > Gorilla > Gorilla gorilla. Next base: position 46,235,966 of record NC_073239.2, on the reverse strand, counting down.
GAATGGAATGGAAAGAATGGAATGGAATGGAATGGAACGGAATGGAATGGAATGATCAACCCGAATAGAATGGAATGGATTGGAATGGAATGGAATTGAGTGGAATGGAATGCAATCGAATGGAATCGAATGGAATCGAATGGAATGGAATCTAATGGAGTGGAATGGAATGGAATTGAATGGAATGGAATGGAATGGAATGGAATGGAATGGAATGGAGTGGAATGGAATTCAATGGAATAGAATGGAATCGAAGGAATGGAATGGAATGGAATGGAATGGAATGGAATGGAATGAAATGGAATGGAATGGAATGGAATGGAATGGAATGGAATGGAATGGAATGGAAGGGAATGGAATGGAATGGAATGGAATGGAATGGAATGGAATGGAATCAACCCGAGAAGAATGGAATGGATTGTAATGGAATGGAATCGAATGGAATGGAATGGAATAGAATTGAGTGGAATGGAATGGAATCAACCCGAGTAGAATGGAATGGATTGGAATGGAATGGAATGGAATGGAATGGAATGGAATGGAATGGAATGGAATGGAATGGAATGGAATGGAATGGAATGGAATGAACCCGAGTGGAATGGAGTGGAATGCAATGGAATGGAATGGAATGGAATGGATTGTAATGGAAAGGAATGGAATGGAATGGAATGATCAACCCGAGTAGAATGGAATGGATTGGAATGGAATGGAATGGAATGGAATGGAATGGAGTGGAATTCAAAGGAATAGAATGGAATGGAATGGAATGGAATGGAATGAAATGGAATGGAATTCAATGGAATAGAATGGAATGGAATGGAATGGAATGGAATTGAATGGAATGGAATGGAATGGAATGGAATGAAATGGAATCAACCCGAGTAGAATGGAATGGATTGGAATGGAATGGAATGGAATGGAATGGAATTGAATGTAGTGGAATGGAATGGAATGGAATGGAATGAATGGAATGGAATCAACCCGAGTAGAATGGAATGGATTGGGTTGGGCTGGAATAGAATGGAATGGAATGGAATCAATCCGAGTAGAATGGAATGGAAAGGAATGGAATGGATTTCAATGTAATAGAATGGAATTGAATCAACCCGCATGGAACGGAATGGAACGGAACGGAAAGGAAAAGAACGGAATGGAACGGAATCAACCCGAGCAGAACGGAATGGGATGGGACGGGACGGGACGGGACTTGACGGTTCGCGATGGGACGGAATGGAACAGAACGGAACGGCATGGAATCAACCCGAGAAGAATGGAATGGAATGGAATGGAATGGAATGGAATAGAATAGAATAGAATGGAATTGAATCAACCCGCGTGGAATGTAAGGGAACGGAAGGGAACGGAACGGAGTGGAATGGAATCAACCCGAATACAACGGCACGGGACGGGACGGGACGGGACGGGACAGGACGGGACTGGACAGAACGGAACGGAATGGAACTCAATGGAATCAACACGAGTAGAAAGGAATGGAATGGAATGGAATGGAATGGAATGGAATGGAATGGAATGTAATTGAATGGAATGGAATGGAATGGAATGGAATGGAATGGAATGGAAAGAATGGAATGGAATGGAATGGAACGGAATGGATTGGAATGATCAACCCGAGTAGAATGGAATGGATTGGAATGGAATGGAATTGAGTGGAATGGAATGCAATCGAATGGAATTGAATGGAATCGAATGGAATGGTATCTAATGGAGTGGAATGGAATGGAATTGAATGGACTGGAATGGAATGGAACGGAATGGAATTCAATGGAATAGAACGGAATGGAATGGAATGGAATGGAATGGAATGGAATGGAATGGAAACCAACCCGAGTAGAACGGAATGGAATGGAATGGAACGGAATGGAATGGAATGGAATGGAATGGAATGGAATGGAATGGAATGGAATGGAATGAACTCGACTGGAATGGAATGGAATGGAATGGAAAGAATGGAATGGAATGGAATGGAACGGAATGGATTGGAATGATCAACCCGAGTAGAATGGAATGGATTGGAATGGAATGGAATTGAGTGGAATGGAATGCAATCGAATGGAATTGAATGGAATCGAATGGAATGGTATCTAATGGAGTGGAATGGAATGGAATTGAATGGACTGGAATGGAATGGAACGGAATGGAATTCAATGGAATAGAACGGAATGGAATGGAATGGAATGGAATGGAATGGAATGGAATGGAATGGAATGGAATGGAATGGAACCGAATGGAATCGAATGGGATGGTATGGAATGGAATGGAAGAGAATGGATTGGAATGGAATGGAATGGAATGGAATGGAATGGAATGGAATGGAATGGAATGGAGTAGAATGGAATCAACCCGAGTAGAACGGAATGGAATGGAATGGAATGGAATGGAATGGAATGGAATGGAATGGAATGGAATGGAATGGAATGGAATGGAATGGAATCGTATGGAATGGAATGGAATGGAATGGAGTGGAATGGAATGGAATGGAATGGAATGGAATGGAATGGAATGGAAAGGAATGGAATAAACCCGAGTAGAATGGAATGGAATGGAATGGAATGGAATGGAATGGAATGGAATGGAATGGAATGGAATGGAATGGAATGGAATTCAATGGAATAGAATGGAATGGAAAGGAACGGAATGGAATGGAATGGAATGGAATGGAATGGAATGGAATGGAATGGAATGGAATCAACCAGAGTAGAATGGAATGGATTTGAATGGAATGGAATGGAATGGAATGGAATGGAATGGAATGGAATGGAATGGAATGGAATGGAATGGAATCAACCCGAGTAGAATGTAATGGTTTGGAATGGAATGGAATGGAATGGAATGGAATCGAAAGGAATGGAATGGAATGGAATTGAATGGAATGGAATGGAATGGAATCAACACAAGTAGAATGGAATGGATATGAATGGAATGGAGTGGAATGGAATGGAAAGAAATCAACCCGAGTAGAATGGATTGGATTGGAATGGAATGGAATGGAATGGAATGGAATGGAATGGAATGGAATGGAATGGAATCAACCCGAGAACAACGTAATGGAATGGAATGGATTGCAATGGAATGGAATGGAATGGAATGGAATGGAATGGAATGGAATGGAATGGAATGGAATGGAATGGCATAAACCCGTGTAGAATGGAATGGAATGGAATGGAATGGAATGGAATGGAATGGAATGGAATGGAATGGAATAGAATGGAATGGAATGGAATGGAATGGAATGGAATGGAATGGAATGGCATAAACCCGTGTAGAATGGAATGGAATGGAATGGAATGGAATGGAATGGAATGGAATGGAATAGAATGGAATGGAATGGAATGGAATGGAATGGAATGGAATGGAATGGAATGGTATTCAATGGAATAGAATGGAATGGAAAGGAATGGAATGGAATGGAATCGAAAGGAATCGAATGGAATGGAATGGAATGGAATGGAATGGAATGGAATCAACCCGAGTAGAATGGAATGGATTTGAATGGAATGGAATGGAATGGAATGGAATCGAATGGAATGGAATGGAATGGAATGGAATGGAATGGAATCAACCCGAGTAGAATGGAATCGATTGTAATGGAATGGAATGGAATGGAATCGAATGGAATGGAATGGAATGGAATGGAATGGAATGGAATGGAATGGAATCGAATGGAATCGAATGGAATCAAAACGAGTAGAACGGAATGGAATGGAATGGAATGGAATGGAATGGAATGGAATGGAATCGAATGGAATAGAATGGAATGGAATGGAATGGAGTGGAATCAACCAGAGTAGAATGGAATGGATTGGAATGGAATGGATTGGAATGGAATGGAATCGAAAGGAATGGAATGGAATGGAATGGAATGGAATGGAATGGAATTGAATGGAATGTAATGGAATGGAATCAACCCAAGTAGAATGGAATGGATTGGAATGGAATGGAATGGAATGGAATGGAAAGAAATCAACCGGAGTAGAATGGATTGGATTGGAATGGAATGGAATGGAATGGAATAGAAAGGAATGGAATGGAATGGAATCAACCCGAGAACAATGTATTGTAATGGAATGGAATGGAATGGAATGGAATCGAATGGAATGGAATGGAATGGAATGGAATGGAATAGAATGGAATCAACCCGAGTAGAACGGAATGGAATGGAATGGAATGGAATGGAATAGAATGGAATCCACCCGTGTAGAACGGAATGGAATTGAATGGAATGGAATGGAATGGAATCGAAAGGAATGGAATGGAATGGAGTGGAATGGAATGAAATGGAATGGAAATCAACCCGAGTAGAACGGAATGGAATGGAATGGAATGGAATGGAATGGAATGGAATGGAATGGAATGGAATGGAATGGAATGGAATGGAGTGGAATGGAATTGAACAGAATGGAATGGAATGGAATGGAATGGAATGGAATGGAATTGAACTGAATGGAATGGAATGGAATGGAATGGAATGGAATGGAATGGAATGGAATGGAATGGATTGGAATGGAATCAACCCGAGTAGAATGAAATGGATTGCAATGAAATGGAATGGAATGGAATGGAATCGAATGGAATGGAATGGAATGGAATGGAATGGAATGGAATGGAATGGAATCAACCCGAGAACAACGTAATGGAATGGAATGGATTGCAATGGAATGGAATGGAATGGAATGGAATGGAATGGAATGGAATGGAATGGAATGGCATAAACCCGTGTAGAATGGAATGGAATGGAATGGAATGGAATGGAATGGAATAGAATGGAATGGAATGGAATGGAATGGAATGGAATGGAATGGAATGGAATGGAATGGAATGGTATTCAATGGAATAGAATGGAATGGAAAGGAATGGAATGGAATGGAATCGAAAGGAATCGAATGGAATGGAATGGAATGGAATGGAATGGAATCAACCCGAGTAGAATGGAATGGATTTGAATGGAATGGAATGGAATGGAATGGAATCGAATGGAATGGAATGGAATGGAATGGAATGGAATGGAATGGAATCAACCCGAGTAGAATGGAATCGATTGTAATGGAATGGAATGGAATGGAATCGAATGGAATGGAATGGAATGGAATGGAATGGAATGGAATGGAATGGAATGGAATCGAATGGAATCGAATGGAATCAAAACGAGTAGAACGGAATGGAATGGAATGGAATGGAATGGAATTGAATGGAATGGAATCGAATGGAATAGAATGGAATGGAATGGAATGGAGTGGAATGGAATGGAATCAACCCGAGTAGAATGGAATGGATTGCAATGGAATGGAATGGAGTGGAATCGAATGGAATCAACCCGAGTAGAATGGAATGGATTGGAATGGAATGGAATGGAATGGAATGGAATGGAATATAGTGGAATGGAATGGAATGGAATGGAATGAATGGAATGGAATCAACCCGAGTAGAATGGAATGGATTGGGTTGGGCTGGAATAGAATGGAATGGAATGGAATCAATCCGAGTAGAATGGAATGGAAAGGAATGGAATGGAATTCAATGTAATAGAATGGAATTGAATCAACCCGCATGGAACGGAATGGAACGGAACGGAAAGGAAAAGAACGGAATGGAACGGAATCAACCCGAGCAGAACGGAACGGGATGGGACGGGACGGGACGGGACTTGACGGTTCGCGATGGGACGGAATGGAACAAAACGGAACGGCATGGAATCAACCCGAGAAGAATGGAATGGAATGGAATGGAATGGAATGGAATAGAATAGAATAGAATGGAATTGAATCAACCCGCGTGGAACGGAATGTAAGGGAACGGAAGGGAACGGAACGGAATGGAATGGAATCAACCCGAATACAACGGCACGGGACGGGACGGGACGGGACAGGACGGGACTGGACAGAACGGAATGGAACGGAACTCAATGGAATCAACACGAGTAGAAGGGAATGGAATGGAATGGAATGGAATGGAATGGAATGGAATGGAATGGAATGGAATGGAATGGAATGGAATGGAATGGAATGGAATGGAGTGGAATGGAAAGGAAAGGAATGGAAACCAACCCGAGTAGAACGGAATGGAATGGAATGGAACGGAATGGAATGGAATGGAATGGAATGGAATGGAATGGAATGGAATGAACCCGACTGGAATGGAATGGAAAGAATGGAATGGAATGGAATGGAACGGAATGGAATGGAATGATCAACCCGAATAGAATGGAATGGATTGGAATGGAATGGAATTGAGTGGAATGGAATGCAATCGAATGGAATCGAATGGAATCGAATGGAATGGAATCTAATGGAGTGGAATGGAATGGAATTGAATGGAATGGAATGGAATGGAATGGAATGGAATGGAATGGAGTGGAATGGAATTGAACGGAATGGAATGGAATGGAATGGAATGGAATTGAACTGAATGGAATCGAATGGAATGGAATGGAATGGAATGGAATGGAATGGATTGGAATGGAATGGAATCAACCCGAGTAGAACGGAATGGAATGGAATGGAATGGAATGGAATGGAATGGAATGGAATGGATTCGGAAGGAATCGAATGGAATGGAATGGAATGGAATGGAATGGAATGGAATGGAATTGAATGGAATGGAATGGAATGGAGTTCAATGGAATGGAATGGAATGGAATGGAATGGAATGAAATGGAATGGAATCGAATGGAATGGAATGGAATGGAATGGAATAGAATGGAATCAACCCGAGTAGAACGGAATGGAATGGAATGGAATGGAATGGAATGGAATGGAATGGAATGGAATGGAAGGGAATGGAATGGAATGGAATGCAATGGAATGGAATCAACCCAAGTAGAATGGAATGGATTGGAATGGAATGGAATGGAATGGAATGGAATGGAAGGGAATGGAATGGAATCGAATGGAATGGAATGGAATGGAATGGAATGGAATGGAATGGATTTCAATGGAATGGAATGGAATGCAATGGAATGGAATGGAATGGAATGTAATGGAATGGAATGGAATGGAATGGAATAGAATGGAATCAACCCGAGTAGAACGGAATGGAATGGAAAGGAATGGAAAGGAATGGAATGGAAAGGAATGGAATGGAATGGAATGGTATGGAATGGAATCGAATGGAATCGAAAGGAATGGAATGGAATGGAATGGAATGGAATGGAATGAACCCGAGTAGAATGGAATGGAATGGAATGGAATGGAATGCAATGGAATGGAATGGAATGGAATGGATTGGAATGGAATTCAATGGAATAGAATGGAATCGAAGGAATGGAATGGAATGGAATGGAATGGAATGGAATGAAATGGAATCAACCCGAGAAGAATGGAATGGATTGTAATGGAATGGAATCGAATGGAATGGAATGGAATAGAATTGAGTGGAATGGAATGGAATCAACCCGAGTAGAATGGAATGGATTGGAATGGAATGGAATGGAATGGAATGGAATGGAATGGAATGGAATGGAATGGAATGGAATGGAATGGAATGGAATGGAATGGAATGGAATGAACCCGAGTGGAATGGAGTGGAATGCAATGGAATGGAATGGAATGGAATGGATTGTAATGGAAAGGAATGGAATGGAATGGAATGATCAACCCGAGTAGAATGGAATGGATTGGAATGGAATGGAATGGAATGGAATGGAATGGAGTGGAATTCAAAGGAATAGAATGGAATGGAATGGAATGGAATGGAATGAAATGGAATGGAATTCAATGGAATAGAATGGAATGGAATGGAATGGAATGGAATTGAATGGAATGGAATGGAATGGAATGGAATGAAATGGAATCAACCCGAGTAGAATGGAATGGATTGGAATGGAATGGAATGGAATGGAATGGAATTGAATGTAGTGGAATGGAATGGAATGGAATGGAATGAATGGAATGGAATCAACCCGAGTAGAATGGAATGGATTGGGTTGGGCTGGAATAGAATGGAATGGAATGGAATCAATCCGAGTAGAATGGAATGGAAAGGAATGGAATGGATTTCAATGTAATAGAATGGAATTGAATCAACCCGCATGGAACGGAATGGAACGGAACGGAAAGGAAAAGAACGGAATGGAACGGAATCAACCCGAGCAGAACGGAATGGGATGGGACGGGACGGGACGGGACTTGACGGTTCGCGATGGGACGGAATGGAACAGAACGGAACGGCATGGAATCAACCCGAGAAGAATGGAATGGAATGGAATGGAATGGAATGGAATAGAATAGAATAGAATGGAATTGAATCAACCCGCGTGGAATGTAAGGGAACGGAAGGGAACGGAACGGAGTGGAATGGAATCAACCCGAATACAACGGCACGGGACGGGACGGGACGGGACGGGACAGGACGGGACTGGACAGAACGGAACGGAATGGAACTCAATGGAATCAACACGAGTAGAAAGGAATGGAATGGAATGGAATGGAATGGAATGGAATGGAATGGAATGTAATTGAATGGAATGGAATGGAATGGAATGGAATGGAATGGAAAGAATGGAATGGAATGGAATGGAACGGAATGGATTGGAATGATCAACCCGAGTAGAATGGAATGGATAGGAATGGAATGGAATTGAGTGGAATGGAATGCAATCGAATGGAATTGAATGGAATCGAATGGAATGGTATCTAATGGAGTGGAATGGAATGGAATTGAATGGACTGGAATGGAATGGAACGGAATGGAATTCAATGGAATAGAACGGAATGGAATGGAATGGAATGGAATGGAATGGAATGGAATGGAAACCAACCCGAGTAGAACGGAATGGAATGGAATGGAACGGAATGGAATGGAATGGAATGGAATGGAATGGAATGGAATGGAATGGAATGGAATGGAATGAACTCGACTGGAATGGAATGGAATGGAATGGAAAGAATGGAATGGAATGGAATGGAACGGAATGGATTGGAATGATCAACCCGAGTAGAATGGAATGGATTGGAATGGAATGGAATTGAGTGGAATGGAATGCAATCGAATGGAATTGAATGGAATCGAATGGAATGGTATCTAATGGAGTGGAATGGAATGGAATTGAATGGACTGGAATGGAATGGAACGGAATGGAATTCAATGGAATAGAACGGAATGGAATGGAATGGAATGGAATGGAATGGAATGGAATGGAACCGAATGGAATCGAATGGGATGGTATGGAATGGAATGGAAGAGAATGGATTGGAATGGAATGGAATGGAATGGAATGGAATGGAATGGAATGGAATGGAATGGAGTAGAATGGAATCAACCCGAGTAGAACGGAATGGAATGGAATGGAATGGAATGGAATGGAATGGAATGGAATGGAATGGAATGGAATGGAATGGAATGGAATGGAATCGTATGGAATGGAATGGAATGGAATGGAGTGGAATGGAATGGAATGGAATGGAATGGAATGGAATGGAATGGAAAGGAATGGAATAAACCCGAGTAGAATGGAATGGAATGGAATGGAATGGAATGGAATGGAATGGAATGGAATGGAATGGAATGGAATGGAATGGAATGGAATGGAATTCAATGGAATAGAATGGAATGGAAAGGAACGGAATGGAATGGAATGGAATGGAATGGAATGGAATGGAATGGAATGGAATGGAATCAACCAGAGTAGAATGGAATGGATTTGAATGGAATGGAATGGAATGGAATGGAATGGAATGGAATGGAATGGAATGGAATGGAATGGAATGGAATCAACCCGAGTAGAATGTAATGGTTTGGAATGGAATGGAATGGAATGGAATGGAATCGAAAGGAATGGAATGGAATGGAATTGAATGGAATGGAATGGAATGGAATCAACACAAGTAGAATGGAATGGATATGAATGGAATGGAGTGGAATGGAATGGAAAGAAATCAACCCGAGTAGAATGGATTGGATTGGAATGGAATGGAATGGAATGGAATGGAATGGAATGGAATGGAATGGAATCAACCCGAGAAAAACGTAATGGAATGGAATGGATTGCAATGGAATGGAATGGAATGGAATGGAATGGAATGGAATGGAATGGAATGGAATGGAATGCCATAAACCCGTGTAGAATGGAATGGAATGGAATGGAATGGAATGGAATGGAATGGAATGGAATGGAATAGAATGGAATGGAATGGAATGGAATGGAATGGAATGGAATGGAATGGCATAAACCCGTGTAGAATGGAATGGAATGGAATGGAATGGAATGGAATGGAATGGAATGGAATGGAATGGAATGGAATGGTATTCAATGGAATAGAATGGAATGGAAAGGAATGGAATGGAATGGAATCGAAAGGAATCGAATGGAATGGAATGGAATGGAATGGAATGGAATGGAATCAACCCGAGTAGAATGGAATGGATTTGAATGGAATGGAATGGAATGGAATGGAATCGAATGGAATGGAATGGAATGGAATGGAATGGAATGGAATCAACCCGAGTAGAATGGAATCGATTGTAATGGAATGGAATGGAATGGAATCGAATGGAATGGAATGGAATGGAATGGAATGGAATGGAATGGAATGGAATGGAATCGAATGGAATCGAATGGAATCAAAACGAGTAGAACGGAATGGAATGGAATGGAATGGAATGGAATGGAATGGAATGGAATCGAATGGAATAGAATGGAATGGAATGGAATGGAGTGGAATCAACCAGAGTAGAATGGAATGGATTGGAATGGAATGGATTGGAATGGAATGGAATCGAAAGGAATGGAATGGAATGGAATGGAATGGAATGGAATGGAATTGAATGGAATGTAATGGAATGGAATCAACCCAAGTAGAATGGAATGGATTGGAATGGAATGGAATGGAATGGAATGGAAAGAAATCAACCGGAGTAGAATGGATTGGATTGGAATGGAATGGAATGGAATGGAATAGAAAGGAATGGAATGGAATGGAATCAACCCGAGAACAACGTATTGTAATGGAATGGAATGGAATGGAATGGAATCGAATGGAATGGAATGGAATGGAATGGAATGGAATAGAATGGAATCAACCCGAGTAGAACGGAATGGAATGGAATGGAATGGAATGGAATAGAATGGAATCCACCCGTGTAGAACGGAATGGAATTGAATGGAATGGAATGGAATGGAATCGAAAGGAATGGAATGGAATGGAGTGGAATGGAATGAAATGGAATGGAAATCAACCCGAGTAGAACGGAATGGAATGGAATGGAATGGAATGGAATGGAATGGAATGGAATGGAATGGAATGGAATGGAATGGAATGGAGTGGAATGGAATTGAACAGAATGGAATGGAATGGAATGGAATGGAATGGAATGGAATTGAACTGAATGGAATGGAATGGAATGGAATGGAATGGAATGGAATGGAATGGAATGGAATGGAATGGATTGGAATGGAATCAACCCGAGTAGAATGAAATGGATTGCAATGAAATGGAATGGAATGGAATGGAATCGAATGGAATGGAATGGAATGGAATGGAATGGAATGGAATGGAATCAACCCGAGAACAACGTAATGGAATGGAATGGATTGCAATGGAATGGAATGGAATGGAATGGAATGGAATGGAATGGAATGGAATGGAATGGAATGGCATAAACCCGTGTAGAATGGAATGGAATGGAATGGAATGGAATGGAATGGAATAGAATGGAATGGAATGGAATGGAATGGAATGGAATGGAATGGAATGGAATGGAATGGAATGGTATTCAATGGAATAGAATGGAATGGAAAGGAATGGAATGGAATGGAATCGAAAGGAATCGAATGGAATGGAATGGAATGGAATGGAATGGAATCAACGCGAGTAGAATGGAATGGATTTGAATGGAATGGAATGGAATGGAATGGAATCGAATGGAATGGAATGGAATGGAATGGAATGGAATGGAATCAACCCGAGTAGAATGGAATCGATTGTAATGGAATGGAATGGAATGGAATCGAATGGAATGGAATGGAATGGAATGGAATGGAATGGAATGGAATGGAATCGAATGGAATCGAATGGAATCAAAACGAGTAGAACGGAATGGAATGGAATGGAATGGAATGGAATGGAATGGAATGGAATCGAATGGAATAGAATGGAATGGAATGGAATGGAGTGGAATGGAATGGAATCAACCCGAGTAGAATGGAATGGATTGCAATGGAATGGAATGGAGTGGAATCGAATGGAATCAACCCGAGTAGAATGGAATGGATTGGAATGGAATGGAATGGAATGGAATGGAATGGAATATAGTGGAATGGAATGGAATGGAATGGAATGAATGGAATGGAATCAACCCGAGTAGAATGGAATGGATTGGGTTGGGCTGGAATAGAATGGAATGGAATGGAATCAATCCGAGTAGAATGGAATGGAAAGGAATGGAATGGAATTCAATGTAATAGAATGGAATTGAATCAACCCGCATGGAACGGAATGGAACGGAACGGAAAGGAAAAGAACGGAATGGAACGGAATCAACCCGAGCAGAACGGAACGGGATGGGACGGGACGGGACGGGACTTGACGGTTCGCGATGGGACGGAATGGAACAAAACGGAACGGCATGGAATCAACCCGAGAAGAATGGAATGGAATGGAATGGAATGGAATGGAATAGAATAGAATAGAATGGAATTGAATCAACCCGCGTGGAACGGAATGTAAGGGAACGGAAGGGAACGGAACGGAATGGAATGGAATCAACCCGAATACAACGGCACGGGACGGGACGGGACGGGACAGGACGGGACTGGACAGAACGGAATGGAACGGAACTCAATGGAATCAACACGAGTAGAAGGGAATGGAATGGAATGGAATGGAATGGAATGGAATGGAATGGAATGGAATGGAATGGAATGGAATGGAATGGAATGGAATGGAATGGAATGGAGTGGAATGGAAAGGAAAGGAATGGAAACCAACCCGAGTAGAACGGAATGGAATGGAATGGAACGGAATGGAATGGAATGGAATGGAATGGAATGGAATGGAATGGAATGAACCCGACTGGAATGGAATGGAATGGAATGGAAAGAATGGAATGGAATGGAATGGAACGGAATGGAATGGAATGATCAACCCGAATAGAATGGAATGGATTGGAATGGAATGGAATTGAGTGGAATGGAATGCAATCGAATGGAATCGAATGGAATCGAATGGAATGGAATCTAATGGAGTGGAATGGAATGGAATTGAATGGAATGGAATGGAATGGAATGGAATAGAAAGGAATGGAATGGAATGGAATCAACTCGAGAACAAAGAAATGGAATGGAATGGAATGGAATGGAATGGAATGGAATGGAATGGAATGGAATGGAATGGAATCAACCCGAGTAGAATGGAATGGATTGGAATGGAATGGAATGGAATAGAATGGAATCCACCCGAGTAGAACGGAATGGAATGGAATGGAATGGAATGGAATGGAATGGAATCGAATGGAGTGGAATGGAAAGGAATGGAACGGAAGCCAACCCGAGTAGAATGGAATGGAATGGAATGGAACGGAATGGAATGGAATGGAATGGAAAGGAATGGAATGGAATGGAATGGAATGAACCCGACTGGAATGGAAAGGAGTGGAATGGAAAGAATGGAATGGAATGGAACGGAATGGAATGGAATGATCAACCCGAGTAGAATGGAATGGATTGGAATGGAATGGAATTGAGTGGAATGGAATGCAATTGAATGGAATCGAATGGAATCGAATGGAATGGAATCTAATGGAGTGGAATGGAATGGATTTGAATGGACTGGAATGGAATGGAATGGAATGGAATTCAATGGAATAGAACGGAACGGAATGGAATGGAATGGAATGGAATGGAATGGAATGGAATGGAATGGAACCGAATGGAATCGAATGGGATGGTATGGAATGGAATGGAAGAGAATGGAATCAACCCGAGTGGAACGGAATGGAATGGAATGGAATGGAATTGAATGGAATGGAATGGAATGGAATGGAATGGAATGGAATGGAATGGAATGGAATGGAATGGAGTGGAATCAACCAGAGTAGAATGGAATGGATTGGAATGGAATGGATTGGAATGGAATGGAATCGAAAGGAATGGAATGGAATGGAATGGAATGGAATGGAATGGAATGGAATTGAATGGAATGTAATGGAATGGAATCAACCCAAGTAGAATGGAATGGATTGGAATGGAATGGAATGGAATGGAATGGAAAGAAATCAACCGGAGTAGAATGGATTGGATTGGAATGGAATGGAATGGAATGGAATAGAAAGGAATGGAATGGAATGGAATCAACCCGAGAACAACGTATTGTAATGGAATGGAATGGAATGGAATGGAATCGAATGGAATGGAATGGAATGGAATGGAATGGAATAGAATGGAATCAACCCGAGTAGAACGGAATGGAATGGAATGGAATGGAATGGAATAGAATGGAATCCACCCGTGTAGAACGGAATGGAATTGAATGGAATGGAATGGAATGGAATCAAAAGGAATGGAATGGAATGGAGTGGAATGGAATGAAACGGAATGGAAATCAACCCGAGTAGAACGGAATGGAATGGAATGGAATTGAATGGAATGGAATGGAATGGAATGGAATGGAATGGAATGGAGTGGAATGGAATTGAACAGAATGGAATGGAATGGAATGGAATGGAATGGAATTGAACTGAATGGAATGGAATGGAATGGAATGGAATGGAATGGAATGGAATGGAATGGAATGGATTGGAATGGAATCAACCCGAGTTGAATGAAATGGATTGCAATGAAATGGAATGGAATGGAATGGAATCGAATGGAATGGAATGGAATAGAATCAACCCGAGTAGAACGGAATGGAATGGAATGGAATGGAATGGAATGGAATGGAATGGAATGGAATGGAGTTCAATGGAATGGAACGGAATGGAATGGAATGGAATGAAATGGAATGGAATCGAATGGAATGGAATGGAATGGAATGGAATGGAATAGAATGGAATCAACCCGAGTAGAACGGAATGGAATGGAATGGAATGGAATGGAATGGAATGGAATGGAATGGAAGGGAATGGAATGGAATGGAATGCAATGGAATGGAATCAACCCAAGTAGAATGGAATGGATTGGAATGGAATGGAATGGAATGGAAGGGAATGGAATGGAATCGAATGGAATGGAATGGAATGGAATGGAATGGAATGGAATGGAATGGAATGGATTTCAATGGAATGGAATGGAATGCAAATGAATGGAATGGAATGGAATGGAATGGAATGGAATGGAATGGAATAGAATGGAATCAACCCGAGTAGAACGGAATGGATTTGAATGGAATGGAATGGAATGGAATGGAATGGAATGGAATGGAATGGAATGGAATGGAATGGAATGGAATGGAATTCAAAGGAATAGAATGGAATGGAAAGGAACGGAATGAAATGGAATCGAATGGAATGGAAAGGAATGGAATGGAATGGAATGGAATGGAATGGAATCAACCAGAGTAGAATGGAATGGATTTGCATGGAATGGAATGGAATGGAATGGAATGGAATGGAATGGAATGGAATGGAATGGAATGCAATGGAATGGAATGGAATGGAATGGAATCAACCCGAGTAGAATGGAATGGTTTGGAATGGAATGGAATGGAATGGAATGGAATGGAATCGAAAGGAATGGAATGGAATGGATTTGAATGGAATGGAATGGAATGGAATCAACCCAAGTAGAATGGAATGGATAGGAATGGAATGGAGTGGAATGGAATGGAAAGAAATCAACCGGAGTAGAATGGATTGGATTGGAATGGAATAGAATGGAATGGAATGGAATGGAATGGAATGGAATCAACCCGAGAACAACGTAATGGAATGGAATGGATTGCAATGGAATGGAATGGAATGGAATGGAATGGAATGGAATGGAATGGAATGGAATAAACCCGTGTAGAATGGAATGGAATGGAACGGAATGGAATGGAATGGAATGGAATGGAATAGAATGGAATGGAATGGAATGGAATGGAATGGAATGGAATGGAATGGAATGGAATGGAATGGAATGGAATGGTATTCAATGGAATAGAATGGAATGGAAAGGAATGGAATGGAATGGAATCGAAAGGAATCGAATGGAATGGAATGGAATGGAATCAACCCGAGTAGAATGGAATGGATTTGAATGGAATGGAATGGAATGGAATGGAATCGAATGGAATGGAATGGAATGGAATGGAATGGAATGGAATCAACCCGAGTAGAATGGAATCGATTGTAATGGAATAGAATGGAATGGAATCGAATGGAATGGAATGGAATGGAATGGAATGGAATGGAATGGAATGGAATGGAATCAAATGGAATCGAATGGAATCAAAACGAGTAGAACGGAATGGAATGGAATGGAATGGAATGGAATGGAATGGAATGGAATGGAATGGAATGGAATCGAATGGTATAGAATGGAATGGAATGGAATGGAGTGGAATGGAATGGAATCAACCCGAGTAGAATGGAATGGATTGGAATGGAATGGAATGGAGTGGAATCGAATGGAATCAACCCGAGTAGAATGGAATGGAATGGAATGGAATGGAATCAATCCGAGAACAACGTAATGGAATGGAATGGATTGCAATGGAATGGAATGGAATGGAATGGAATGGAATGGAATGGAATGGAATGGCATAAACCCGTGTAGAATGGAATGGAATGGAATGGAATGGAATGGAATGGAATGGAATAGAATGGAATGGAATGGAATGGAATGGAATGGAATGGAATGGAATGGAATGGAATGGTATTCAATGGAATAGAATGGAATGGAAAGGAATGGAATGGAATGGAATCGAAAGGAATCGAATGGAATGGAATGGAATGGAATGGAATGGAATCAACCCGAGTAGAATGGAATGGATTTGAATAGAATGGAATGGAATGGAATGGAATCGAATGGAATGGAATGGAATGGAATGGAATCAACCCGAGTAGAATGGAATCGATTGTAATGGAATGGAATGGAATGGAATCGAATGGAATGGAATGGAATGGAATGGAATGGAATGGAATGGAATGGAATCGAATGGAATCGAATGGAATCAAAACGAGTAGAACGGAATGGAATGGAATGGAATGGAATGGAATGGAATGGAATCGAATGGAATAGAATGGAATGGAATGGAATGGAGTGGAATGGAATGGAATCAACCCGAGTAGAATGGAATGGATTGGAATGGAATGGAATGGAGTGGAATCGAATGGAATCAACCCGAGTAGAATGGAATGGATTGGAATGGAATGGAATGGAATGGAATGGAATGGAATATAGTGGAATGGAATGGAATGGAATGGAATGAATGGAATGGAATCAACCCGAGTAGAATGGAATGGATTGGGTTGGGCTGGAATAGAATGGAATGGAATGGAATCAATCCGAGTAGAATGGAATGGAAAGGAATGGAATGGAATTCAATGTAATAGAATGGAATTGAATCAACCCGCATGGAACGGAATGGAACGGAACGGAAAGGAAAAGAACGGAATGGAACGGAATCAACCCGAGCAGAACGGAACGGGATGGGACGGGACGGGACGGGACTTGACGGTTCGCGATGGGACGGAATGGAACAAAACGGAACGGCATGGAATCAACCCGAGAAGAATGGAATGGAATGGAATGGAATGGAATGGAATAGAATAGAATAGAATGGAATTGAATCAACCCGCGTGGAACGGAATGTAAGGGAACGGAAGGGAACGGAATGGAATGGAATGGAATCAACCCGAATACAACGGCACGGGACGGGACGGGACGGGACAGGACGGGACTGGACAGAACGGAACGGAACGGAACTCAATGGAATCAACACGAGTAGAAGGGAATGGAATGAAATGGAATGGAATGGAATGGAATGGAATGGAATGGAATGGAATGGAATGGAATGGAATGGAGTGGAATGGAAAGGAAAGGAATGGAAACCAACCCGAGTAGAACGGAATGGAATGGAATGGAATGGAACGGAATGGAATGGAATGGAATGGAATGGAATGGAATGGAATGGAATGGAATGAACCCGACTGGAATGGAATGGAATGGAATGGAAAGAATGGAATGGAATGGAATGGAACGGAATGGAATGGAATGATCAACCAGAGTAGAATGGAATGGATTGGAATGGAATGGAATTGAGTGGAATGGAATGCAATCGAATGGAATTGAATGGAATCGAATGGAATGGAATCTAATGGAGTGGAATGGAATGGAATTGAATTGACTGGAATGGAATGGAACGGAATGGAATTCAATGGAATAGAACGGAATGGAATGGAATGGAATGGAATGGAATGGAATGGAATGGAATGGAATGGAATGGAACCGAATGGAATCGAATGGGATGGTATGGAATGGAATGGAAGAGAATGGAATGGAATGGAATCGAATGGAATGGAATGGAATGGAATGGAATGGAATCAACCCGAGAAGAATGGAATGGATTTGAATGGAATGGAATGGAATGGTATGGAATGGAATGGAATGGAATGGAATGGAATGGAATGGAATTGAATGGAGTAGAATGGAATCAACCCGAGTAGAAAGGAATGGAATGGAATGGAATGGAATGGAATGGAATGGAATGGAATGGAATGGAATGGAATCGTATGGAATGGAATGGAATGGAATGGAATGGAGTGGAATGGAATGGAATGGAATGGAATGGAATGGAATGGAATGGAATGGAATGGAAAGGAATGGAATAAACCCGAGTAGAATGGAATGGAAAGGAATGGAATGGAATGGAATGGAATGGAATGGAATGGAATGGAATGGAATGGAATGGAATGGAATCAACCAGAGTAGAATGGAATGGATTTGAATGGAATGGAATGGAATGGAATGGAATGGAATGGAATGGAATGAAATGGAATTGAATGGAATGGAATGGAATCAACCCGAGTAGAATGGAATGGTTTGGAATGGAATGGAATGGAATGGAATGGAATCGAAAGGAATGGAATGGAATGGATTTGAATGGAATGGAATGGAATGGAATCAACCCAAGTAGAATGGAATGGATAGGAATGGAATGGAGTGGAATGGAATGGAAAGAAATCAACCCGAGTAGAATGGATTGGATTGGAATGGAATGGAATAGAATGGAATGGAATGGAATGGAATGGAATGGAATGGAATCAACCCGAGAACAACGTAATGGAATGGAATGGATTGCAATGGAATGGAATGGAATGGAATGGAATGGAATGGAATGGAATGGAATGGAACGGAATAAAGCCGTGTAGAATGGAATGGAATGGAACGGAATGGAATGGAATGGAATGGAATAGAAAGGAATGGAATGGAATGGAGTGGAATGGAATGAAATGGAATGGAAATCAACCCGAGTAGAACGGAATGGAATGGAATGGAATGGAATGGAATGGAATGGAATGGAATGGAATGGAATTGAACTGAATGGAATGGAATGGAATGGAATGGAATGGAATGGAATGGAATGGAATCAACCCGAGTAGAACGGAATGGAATGGAATGGAATGGAATGGAATGGAATGGAATGGAATGGAATCAACCCAAGTAGAATGGAATGGATAGGAATGGAATGGAGTGGAATGGAATGGAAAGAAATCAACCCGAGTAGAATGGATTGGATTGGAATGGAATGGAATGGAATGGAATGGAATGGAATGGAATGGAATGGAATGGAATGGAATCAACCCGAGAAGAATGGAATGGATTGCAATGGAATGGAATCGAATGGAATAGAATGGAATAGAATTGAGTGGAATGGAATGGAATAAACCCGAGTAGAATGGAATGGATTGGAATGGAATGGAATGGAATGGAATGGAATGGAATGGAATGGAATGGAATGGAATGGAATGAAATGGAATGAACCCGAGTGGAATGGAGTGGAATGCAATGGAATGGAATGGAATGGAATGGATTGGAATGGAAAAGGAATGGAATGGAATGGAATGATCAACCCGAGTAGAATGGAATGGATTGGAATGGAATGGAATGGAATGGAATGGAATGGAATGGAATGGAATGGAATTCAAAGGAATAGAATGGAATGGAATGGAATGGAATGGAATGAAATGGAATGGAATTCAATGGAATAGAATGGAATGGAATGGAATGGAATGGAATTGAATGGAATGGAATGGAATGGAATGGAATGAAATGGAATCAACCCGAGTAGAATGGAATGGACTGGAATGGAATGGAATGGAATGGAATGGAATTGAATGTAGTGGAATGGAATGGAATGGAATGGAATGAATGGAATGGAATCAACCCGAGTAGAATGGAATGGATTGGGTTGGGCTGTAATAGAATGGAATGGAATGGAATCAATCCGAGTAGAATGGAATGGAAAGGAATGGAATGGAATTCAATGTAATAGAATGGAATTGAATCAACCCGCATGGAACGGAATGGAACGGAACGGAAAGAAAAGAACGGAATGGAACGGAATCAACCCGAGCAGAACGGAACGGGATGGGACGGGACGGGACGGGACTTGACGGCTCGCGATGGGACGGAATGGAACAGAACGGAGCGGCATGGAATCAACCCGAGAAGAATGGAATGGAATTGAATGGAATAGAATGGAATAGAATAGAATAGAATGGAATTGAATCAACCCGCGTGGAACGGAATGTAAGGGAACGGAAGGGAACGGAACGGAGTGGAATGGAATCAACCCGAATACAACGGCACGGGACGGGACGGGACGGGACGGGACAGGACGGGACTGGACAGAACGGAACGGAATGGAACTCAATGGAATCAACACGAGTAGAAGGGAATGGAATGGAATGGAATGGAATGGAATGGAATGGAATGGAATGGAATGGAATGGAATGGAATGGAATGGAATGGAATGGAATGGAATGGAATGGAATGGAGTGGAATGGAAAGGAATGGAATGGAAACCAACCCGAGTAGAACGGAATGGAATGGAATGGAACGGAATGGAATCGAATGGAATGGAATGGAATGGAATGGAATGGCATGGAATGGAATGAACCCGACTGGAATGGAATGGAATGGAATGGAATGGAATGGAACGGAATGGAATGGAATGATCAACCCGAGTAGAATGGAATGGATTGGAATGGAATGGAATTGAGTGGAATGGAATGCAATCGAATGGAATCGAATGGAATCGAATGGAATGGAATCTAATGGAGTGGAATGGAATGGATTTGAATGGACTGGAATGGAATGGAATGGAATGGAATTCAAAGGAATAGAACGGAATGGAATGGAATGGAATGGAATGGAATGGAATGGAATGGAATGGAACCGAATGGAATCGAATGGGATGGTATGGAATGGAATGGAAGAGAATGGAATCAACCCGAGTGGAACGGAATGGAATGGAATGGAATGGAATTGAATGGAATGGAATGGAATGGAATGGAATGGAATGGAATGGAATGGAATGGAATGGAATGGAATGGAATGGAATGGAATGGATTGGAATCAACCCGAGTAGAATGGAATGGATTGGAATGGAATGGATTGGAATGGAATGGAATCGAAAGGAATGGAATGGAATGGAATGGAATGGAATGGAATGGAATTGAATGGAATGTAATGGAATGGAATCAACCCAAGTAGAATGGAATGGAATGGAATGGAATAGAATGGAATCCACCCGAGTAGAACGGAATGGAATGGAATGGAATGGAATGGAATGGAATGGAATGGAAAGAAATCAACCGGAGTAGAATGGATTCGATTGGAATGGAATGGAATGGAATGGAATAGAAAGGAATGGAATGGAATGGAATCAACCCGAGAAAAACGTATTGGAATGGAATGGAATGGAATGGAATGGAATCGAATGGAATGGAATGGAATGGAATGGAATGGAATAGAATGGAATCAACCCGAGTAGAACGGAATGGAATGGAATGGAATGGAATGGAATGGAATGGAATAGAATGGAATCCACCCGACTAGAACGGAATGGAATGGAATGGAATGGAATGGAATGGAATGGAATCGAAAGGAATGGAATGGAATGGAGTGGAATGGAATGAAATGGAATGGAAATCAACCCGAGTAGAACGGAATGGAATGGAATGGAATGGAATGGAATGGAATGGAATGGAATGGAATGGAATGGAATGGAGTGGAATGGAATTGAACGGAATGGAATGGAATGGAATGGAATGGAATGGAATTGAACTGAATGGAATGGAATGGAATGGAATGGAATGGAATTGAATGGAATGGAATGGAATGGAATGGAATGGAATCAACCCGAGTAGAACGGAATGGAATGGAATGGAATGGAATGGAATGGAATGGAATGGAATGGAATGGAATGGAATGGAATGGAATGGATTGGAATGGAATCAACCCGAGTAGAATGAAATGGATTGGAATGGAATGGAATGGAATGGAATGGAATCGAATGGAATGGAATGGAATAGAATCAACCCGAGTAGAACGGAATGGAATGGAATGGAGTGGAATGGAATGGAATGGAATGGAATGGAGTTCAATGGAATGGAACGGAATGGAATGGAATGGAATGGAATGAAATGGAATCGAATGGAATGGAATGGAATGGAATGGAATGGAATAGAATGGAATCAACCCGAGTAGAACGGAATGGAATGGAATGGAATGGAATGGAATGGAATGGAATGGAATGGAATGGAATGGAATGGAAGGGAATGGAATGGAATGGAATGGAATGGAATGGAATGGAATGGATTTCAATGGAATGGAATGGAATGGAATGGAATGGAATGGAATGGAATGGAATAGAATGGAATCAACCCGAGTAGAACGGAATGGAATGGAAAGGAATGGAAAGGAATGGAATGGAAAGGAATGGAATGGAATGGAATGCTATGGAATGGAATCGAATGGAATCGAAAGGAATAGAATGGAATGGAATGGAATGGAATGGAATGGAATGAACCCGAGTAGAATGGAATGGAATGGAATGGAATGGAATGCAATGGAATGGAATGGAATGGAATGGATTGGAATGGAATTCAATGGAATAGAATGGAATCGAAGGAATGGAATGGAATGGAATGGAATGCAATCGAATGGAATGGAATGGAATGGAATGGAATGGAATGGAATGGAATGGAATGGAATGGAATGGAATGAAATGGAATGGAATGGAATGGAATGGAATCAACCCGGGTAGAATGGAATGGATTTGAATGGAATGGAATCGAATGGAATGGAATGGAATGGAATGGAATGGAATCGAATGGAATGGAATGGAATGGAATGGAATGGAATGGAATGGAATGGAATGGAATGGAATGGAATGGAATGGAATCAACCCGAGAAGAATGGAATGGATTGTAATGGAATGGAATCGAATGGAATCGAATGGAATGGAATGGAATAGAATTGAATGGAATGGAATGGAATCAACCCGAGTAGAATGGAATGGATTGGAATGGAATGGAATGGAATGGAATGGAATGGAATGGAATGGAATGGAATGGAATGGAATGAACCCGAGTGGAATGGAGTGGAATGCAATGGAATGGAATGGAATGGAATGGATTGGAATGGAAAGGAAAGGAATGGAATGGAATGATCAACCGGAGTAGAATGGAATGGATTGGAATGGAATGGAATGGAATGGAGTGGAATGGAATGGAATGGAATTCAATGGAATAGAATGGAATGGAACGGAATGGAATGGAATGGAATGGAATGGAATGGAATGGAATGGAATGGAATGGAATGGAATGAAATGGAATCAACCCGAGTAGAATGGAATGGATTGGAATGGACTGGAATGGAATGGAATGGAATGGAATCAATCCGAGTAGAATGGAATGGAATGGAATTGAATGGAATTCAATGTAATAGAATGGAATTGAATCAACCCGCGTGGAACGGAATGGAACGGAACGGAAAGGAACGGAGCGGAATGGAACGGAATCAACCCGAGCAGAACGGAACGGGATGGGGCGGGACGGGACGGGACGGGAAGGGACGGGTCCGGATGGGACGAAATGGAACGGAATGGAATGGCATGGAATCAACCCGAGTAGAATGGAATGGAATGGAATTGAATGGAATGGAATGGAATGGAATGGAATAGAATAGAATGGAATTGAATCAACTCGCAAGGAATGGAATGGAACGGAATGGAAAGGAATGGAATGGAATGGAATGGACCCAACCGAGCACAACGGCACGGGACGGGATAGGACGGGACGGGACGGGACGGAACGGAACGGAACGGAACTCAATGGAAACAACCCGAGTAGAACGGAATGGAATAGAATGGAATGGAATGGAATGGAATGAAATGGAATGGATTGGAAGGGAATGGAATGGAATGGAATGGAATGGAATGGAACGGAGTGGAATTGAAAGGAATGGAATGGAAACCAACACGAGTAGAACGGAATGGAATGGAATGGAATGGAATGGAATGGAAAGGAATAGAATGAACCCGACAGGAATTGAATGGAATGGAATGGAAAGAATGGAATGGAATGGAATGGAACGGAATGGAATGGAATGGAACGGAATGATCAACCCGAGTAAAATGGAATGGATTGAAATGGAATGGAATGGAGTGGAATGGAATGGAATCGAATGGAATCGAATGGAATCGAATGGAATGGAACCTAATGGAGTGGAATGGAATGGAAAGGAATGGAATGGAATGGAATGGAATGGAATTCAATGGAATAGAACGGAATGGAATGGAATGGAATGGAATGGAATGGAATGGAGTGGAATGGAATGGAATGGAACCTAAAGGAATCGAATAGGATGGTATGGATTGGTATGGAAGAGAATGGAATCAACCCGAGTGGAACGGAATGGAATGGAATGGAATGGAATGGAATGGAATGGAACGGAATGGAATGGAATGGAATGGAACGGAATGGAATGGAATGGAATCAACCCGAGTAGAATAGAACGGATTGGAATGGAATGGAATGGAATGGAATGGAATCAAAAGGAATGGAATGGAATTGAATGGAATGGAATGGAATGGAATGGAATGGAATGAAATGGAATTCAATGGAATAGAATGGAATGGAAAGGAATGGAATGGAATGGAATCGAATGGAATCGAATGGAATGGAATGGAATGGAATGGAATGGAATGGAATGGAATGGAATCAACCCGTGTAGAATGGAATGGATTGGAATGGAATGGAATGGAATGGAATGGAATTGAAAGGAATGGAATGGAATGGAATGGAATGGAATGGAATGGATAGGAATGGAATGGAATGGAATGGAATCAACACAAGTAGAATGGAATGGATTGCAATGGAATGGAGTGGAATGGAATGCAAAGAAATCAACCCGAGTAGAATGGATTGGATTGGAATGGAATGGAATGGAATGGAATGGAATGGAATGGAATGGAATGGAATGGAATGGAATGGAATGGAATGGAATGGAATCAACCCGAGAACAACGTAATGGAATGGAATGGAATGGAATGGAATGGAATGGAATGGAATTCAATGGAATGGAATTAAATGGAATGGAATGGAATGGAATGGAATGGAATGGAATGGAATGGAATAGAATGGAATCAACCCGAGTAGAACGGAATGGAATGGAATGGAATGGAATCGAATGGAATGGAATGGAATGGAATGGAATGGAATGGAATGGAATGAAATGGAATGGAATGGTATGGAATGGAATCGAATGGAATCGAATGGAATGGAATGGAATCGAATGGAATCGAATGGAATCGAATAGAATGGAATGGAATAAACCCGAGTAGAATGGAATGGAATGGAATGGAATGGAATGGAATGGAATGGAAT
Source organism: Gorilla gorilla gorilla (assembly GCF_029281585.2). NCBI lineage: Eukaryota > Metazoa > Chordata > Mammalia > Primates > Hominidae > Gorilla > Gorilla gorilla. Next base: position 46,210,139 of record NC_073239.2, on the reverse strand, counting down.
GGAATGGAATGGAATGGAAAGGAATGGAATGGAATGGAATGGGATGGAATGGAATCAACCCGAGTAGAATGGAATGGATTGTAATGGAATGGAATGGAATGGAATGGAATGGAATGGAATGGAATGGAATGGAATGGAATGGAATCAAAACGAGTAGAACGGAATGGAATGGAATGGAATCGAATGGAATGGAATCAACCCGAGTAGAATGGAATGGATTGGGTTGGGCTGGAATAGAATGGAATGGAATGGAATCAATCCGAGTAGAATGGAATGGAATGGAATGGAATGGAATTCAATGTAATAGAATGGAATTGAATCAACCCGCATGGAACGGATGGAACGGAACTGAAAGGAAAAGAACAAAATGGAACGGAATCAACCCGAGCAGAACGGAACGGGATGGGTCGGGACGGGACGGGAAGGGACAGTTCGCGATGGGACGGAATGGAACAGAACGGAACGGCATGGAATCAACCCGAGAAGAAAGGAATGGAATGGAATGGAATGGAATGGAAAGGAATGGAATAGAATAGTATGGAATTGAAACAACCCGCGTGGAACGGAATGGAACGGAACGGAAAAGAACGGAACGGAATGGAAAGGAATCAACCCGAGTACAATGGCACGGGACGGGACGGGACGGAACGGAACGGAACGGAACTCAATGGAATCAACCCGAGTAGAAGGGAATGGAATGGAATGGAATGGAATGGAATGGAATGGAATGGAATGGAATGGAATGGAATGGAATGGAATGGAATGGAATGGAATCAACCCGAGTAGAACGGAATGGAATGGAATGGAATGGAATGGAATGGAATGGAATGGAATGGAATGGAATGGAATGGAATGGAATGGAATGGAATGGAATCAACCCGAGTAGAATGGAATGGAATGGAATGGAATGGAATGGAATAGAATGGAATGGAATGGAATGGAATGGAATGGAATGGAATGGAATGGAATGGATTGGAATGGAATGGAATGGAATGGAATGGAATGGAATGGAATGGAATGGAACGGAATGGAATGGAATCGAATGGAGTCGAATGGAATCGAATGGAATGGACAGGAAGAGAATGGAATCAACTCGAGTAGAACGGAATGGAATGGAATGGAATGGAATGGAATGGAAAGGAGTGGAATGGAATGGAATGGAATGGAATGGAATGGAATGGAATGGAATGGAATGGAATTGAACTGAATGCAATCGAATGGAATGGAAGGGAATGGAATGGAATGGAAAGGAATGGAATGTAATTGAACTGAATGCAATCGAATGGAATGGAATGGAATGGAATGGAATGGAATGGAATGGAATGGAATGGAATGGAATGGAATGGAATGGAATGGAATCAACCCGAGTAGAACGGAATGGAATGGAATGGAATGGAATGGAATGGAATGGAATCGGATGGAATCGAATGGGATGGTATGGAATGGAATGGAAGAGAATGGAATCAACCCGAGTGGAACGGAATGGAATGGAATGGAATGGAATTGAATGGAATGGAATGGAATGGAATGGAATGGAATGGAATGGAATGGAATGGAATGGAATGGAATGGAATGGAATGGAATGAAATGGAATGGAATTCAATGGAATAGAATGGAATGGAATGGAATGGAATGGAATTGAATGGAATGGAATGGAATGGAATGGAATGAAATGGAATCAACCCGAGTAGAATGGAATGGACTGGAATGGAATGGAATGGAATGGAATGGAATTGAATGTAGTGGAATGGAATGGAATGGAATGGAATGAATGGAATGGAATCAACCCGAGTAGAATGGAATGGATTGGGTTGGGCTGGAATAGAATGGAATGGAATGGAATCAATCCGAGTAGAATGGAATGGAAAGGAATGGAATGGAATTCAATGTAATAGAATGGAATTGAATCAACCCGCATGGAACGGAATGGAACGGAACGGAAAGAAAAGAACGGAATGGAACGGAATCAACCCGAGCAGAACGGAACGGGATGGGACGGGACGGGACGGGACTTGACGGTTCGCGATGGGACGGAATGGAACAGAACGGAGCGGCATGGAATCAACCCGAGAAGAATGGAATGGAATGGAATGGAATAGAATGGAATAGAATAGAATAGAATGGAATTGAATCAACCCGCGTGGAACGGAATGTAAGGGAACGGAAGGGAACGGAACGGAGTGGAATGGAATCAACCCGAATACAACGGCACGGGACGGGACGGGACGGGACGGGACAGGACGGGACTGGACAGAACGGAACGGAATGGAACTCAATGGAATCAACACGAGTAGAAGGGAATGGAATGGAATGGAATGGAATGGAATGGAATGGAATGGAATGGAATGGAATGGAATGGAATGGAATGGAATGGAGTGGAATGGAAAGGAATGGAATGGAAACCAACCCGAGTAGAACGGAATGGAATGGAATGGAACGGAATGGAATCGAATGGAATGGAATGGAATGGAATGGAATGGCATGGAATGGAATGAACCCGACTGGAATGGAATGGAATGGAATGGAATGGAATGGAACGGAATGGAATGGAATGATCAACCCGAGTAGAATGGAATGGATTGGAATGGAATGGAATTGAGTGGAATGGAATGCAAACGAATGGAATTGAATGGAATCGAATGGAATGGAATCTAATGGAGTGGAATGGAATGGAATTGAATGGACTGGAATGGAATGGAACGGAATGGAATTCAATGGAATAGAACGGAATGGAATGGAATGGAATGGAATGGAATGGAATGGAATGGAATGGAATGGAATGGAATGGAACCGAATGGAATCGAATGGGATGGTATGGAATGGAATGGAAGAGAATGGAATGGAATGGAATCGAATGGAAAGAATGGAATGGAATGGAATGGAACGGAATGGAATGGAATGATCAACCCGAATAGAATGGAATGGATTGGAATGGAATGGAATTGAGTGGAATGGAATGCAATCGAATGGAATCGAATGGAATCGAATGGAATGGAATCCAATGGAGTGGAATGGAATGGAATTGAATGCAATGGAATGGAATGGAATGGAATAGAAAGGAATGGAATGGAATGGAATCAACTCGAGAACAAAGTAATGGAATGGAATGGAATGGAATGGAATGGAATGGAATGGAATGGAATGGAATGGAATGGAATGGAATGGAATCAACCCGAGTAGAATGGAATGGATTGGAATGGAATGGAATGGAAAAGAATGGAATCCACCCGAGTAGAACGGAATAGAATGGAATGGAATGGAATGGAATGGAATGGAATGGAATGGAATGGAATGGAATCGAATGGAGTGGAATGGAAAGGAATGGAATGGAAGCCAACCCGAGTAGAATGGAATGGAATGGAATGGAACGGAATGGAATGGAATGGAATGGAATGGAATGGAATGGAATGGAATGGAAAGAACCCGACTGGAATGGATAGGAATGGAATGGAAAGAATGGAATGGAATGGAATGGAACGGAATGGAATGGAATGATCAACCCGAGTAGAATGGAATGGATTGGAATGGAATGGAATTGAGTGGAATGGAATGCAATCGAATGGAATCGAATGGAATCGAATGGAATGGAATCTAATGGAGTGGAATGGAATGGATTTGAATGGACTGGAATGGAATGGAATGGAATGGAATTCAAAGGAATAGAACGGAATGGAATGGAATGGAATGGAATGGAATGGAATGGAATGGAACCGAATGGAATCGAATGGGATGGTATGGAATGGAATGGAAGAGAATGGAATCAACCCGAGTGGAACGGAATGGAATGGAATGGAATGGAATGGAATGGAATGGAATGGAATGGAATGGAATGGAATGGAATGGAATGGAATGGAATGGAATGGAATGGAATGGATTGGAATCAACCCGAGTAGAATGGAATGGATTGGAATGGAATGGATTGGAATGGAATGGAATCGAAAGGAATGGAATGGAATGGAATGGAATGGAATGGAATGGAATGGAATTGAATGGAATGTAATGGAATGGAATCAACCCAAGTAGAATGGAATGGAATGGAATGGAATGGAATGGAATAGAATGGAATCCACCCGAGTAGAATGGAATGGAATGGAATGGAATGGAATGGAATGGAATGGAATGGAAAGAAATCAACCGGAGTAGAATGGATTGGATTGGAATGGAATGGAATGGAATGGAATAGAAAGGAATGGAATGGAATGGAATCAACCCGAGAAAAACGTATTGGAATGGAATGGAATGGAATGGAATGGAATCGAATGGAATGGAATGGAATGGAATGGAATGGAATAGAATGGAATCAACCCGAGTAGAACGGAATGGAATGGAATGGAATGGAATGGAATAGAATGGAATCCACCCGACTAGAACGGAATGGAATGGAATGGAATGGAATGGAATGGAATGGAATGGAATCGAAAGGAATGGAATGGAATGGAGTGGAATGGAATGAAATGGAATGGAAATCAACCCGAGTAGAACGGAATGGAATGGAATGGAATGGAATGCAATGGAATGGAATGGAATGGAATGGAATGGAATGGAGTGGAATGGAATTGAACGGAATGGAATGGAATGGAATTGAATGGAATGGAATTGAACTGAATGGAATGGAATGGAATGGAATGGAATGGAATTGAATGGAATGGAATGGAATGGAATCAACCCGAGTAGAACGGAATGGAATGGAATGGAATGGAATGGAATGGAATGGAATGGAATGGAATGGAATGGAATGGAATGGAATGGATTGGAATGGAATCAACCCGAGTAGAATGAAATGGATTGGAATGGAATGGAATGGAATGGAATGGAATCGAATGGAATGGAATGGAATAGAATCAACCCGAGTAGAACGGAATGGAATGGAATGGAATGGAATGGAATGGAATGGAATGGAGTTCAATGGAATGGAACGGAATGGAATGGAATGGAATGGAATGAAATGGAATCGAATGGAATGGAATGGAATGGAATGGAATGGAATAGAATGGAATCAACCCGAGTAGAACGGAATGGAATGGAATGGAATGGAATGGAATGGAATGGAATGGAATGGAATGGAATGGAATGGAATGGAATGGAATGGAAGGGAATGGAATGGAATGGAATGGAATGGAATGGAATGGATTTCAATGGAATGGAATGGAATGGAATGGAATGGAATGGAATGGAATGGAATAGAATGGAATCAACCCGAGTAGAACGGAATGGAATGGAAAGGAATGGAAAGGAATGGAATGGAAAGGAATGGAATGGAATGGAATGCTATGGAATGGAATCGAATGGAATCGAAAGGAATAGAATGGAATGGAATGGAATGGAATGGAATGGAATGAACCCGAGTAGAATGGAATGGAATGGAATGGAATGGAATGCAATGGAATGGAATGGAATGGAATGGATTGGAATGGAATTCAATGGAATAGAATGGAATCGAAGGAATGGAATGGAATGGAATGGAATGGAATCGAATGGAATGGAATGGAATGGAATGGAATGGAATGGAATGGAATGGAATGAAATGGAATGGAATGGAATGGAATGGAATCAACCCGGGTAGAATGGAATGGATTTGAATGGAATGGAATCGAATGGAATGGAATGGAATGGAATGGAATGGAATCGAATGGAATGGAATGGAATGGAATGGAATGGAATGGAATGGAATGGAATGGAATGGAATGGAATGGAATCAACCCGAGAAGAATGGAATGGATTGTAATGGAATGGAATCGAATGGAATCGAATGGAATGGAATGGAATAGAATTGAATGGAATGGAATGGAATCAACCCGAGTAGAATGGAATGGATTGGAATGGAATGGAATGGAATGGAATGGAATGGAATGGAATGGAATGGAATGGAATGGAATGGAATGAACCCGAGTGGAATGGAGCGGAATGCAATGCAATGGAATGGAATGGAATGGATTGGAATGGAAAGGAAAGGAATGGAATGGAATGATCAACCGGAGTAGAATGGAATGGATTGGAATGGAATGGAATGGAATGGAATGGAATGGAATGGAATGGAATGGAATGGAATGGAATGGAATCAACCCGAGTAGAACGGAATGGAATGGAATGGAATGGAATGGAATGGAATGGAATGGAATGGAATGGAATGGAATGGAATGGAATGGAATCAACCCGAGTAGAATGGAATGGAATGGAATGGAATGGAATGGAATAGAATGGAATGGAATGGAATGGAAAGGAATGGAATGGAATGGAATGGATTGGAATGGAATGGAATGGAATGGAATGGAATGGAATGGAATGGAACGGAATGGAATGGAATCGAATGGAGTCGAATGGAATCGAATGGAATGGACAGGAAGAGAATGGAATCAACTCGAGTAGAACGGAATGGAATGGAATGGAATGGAATGGAATGGAAAGGAGTGGAATGGAATGGAATGGAATGGAATGGAATGGAATGGAATGGAATGGAATGGAATGGAATTGAACTGAATGCAATCGAATGGAATGGAAGGGAATGGAATGGAATGGAATGGAATGGAATGTAATTGAACTGAATGCAATCGAATGGAATGGAATGGAATGGAATGGAATGGAATGGAATGGAATGGAATGGAATGGAATGGAATGGAATGGAATAGAATGGAATCAACCCGAGTAGAACGGAATGGAATGGAATGGAATGGAATGGAATGGAATGGAATCGGATGGAATCGAAAGGGATGGTATGGAATGGAATGGAAGAGAATGGAATCAACCCGAGTGGAACGGAATGGAATGGAATGGAATGGAATTGAATGGAATGGAATGGAATGGAATGGAATGGAATGGAATGGAATGGAATGGAATGGAATGGAATGGAATGAAATGGAATGGAATTCAATGGAATAGAATGGAATGGAATGGAATGGAATGGAATTGAATGGAATGGAATGGAATGGAATGGAATGAAATGGAATCAACCCGAGTAGAATGGAATGGACTGGAATGGAATGGAATGGAATGGAATGGAATTGAATGTAGTGGAATGGAATGGAATGGAATGGAATGAATGGAATGGAATCAACCCGAGTAGAATGGAATGGATTGGGTTGGGCTGGAATAGAATGGAATGGAATGGAATCAATCCGAGTAGAATGGAATGGAAAGGAATGGAATGGAATTCAATGTAATAGAATGGAATTGAATCAACCCGCATGGAACGGAATGGAACGGAACGGAAAGAAAAGAACGGAATGGAACGGAATCAACCCGAGCAGAACGGAACGGGATGGGACGGGACGGGACGGGACTTGACGGTTCGCGATGGGACGGAATGGAACAGAACGGAGCGGCATGGAATCAACCCGAGAAGAATGGAATGGAATTGAATGGAATAGAATGGAATAGAATAGAATAGAATGGAATTGAATCAACCCGCGTGGAACGGAATGTAAGGGAACGGAAGGGAACGGAACGGAGTGGAATGGAATCAACCCGAATACAACGGCACGGGACGGGACGGGACGGGACGGGACAGGACGGGACTGGACAGAACGGAACGGAATGGAACTCAATGGAATCAACACGAGTAGAAGGGAATGGAATGGAATGGAATGGAATGGAATGGAATGGAATGGAATGGAATGGAATGGAATGGAATGGAATGGAATGGAATGGAATGGAATGGAGTGGAATGGAAAGGAATGGAATGGAAACCAACCCGAGTAGAACGGAATGGAATGGAATGGAACGGAATGGAATCGAATGGAATGGAATGGAATGGAATGGAATGGCATGGAATGGAATGAACCCGACTGGAATGGAATGGAATGGAATGGAATGGAATGGAACGGAATGGAATGGAATGATCAACCCGAGTAGAATGGAATGGATTGGAATGGAATGGAATTGAGTGGAATGGAATGCAAACGAATGGAATTGAATGGAATAGAATGGAATGGAATCTAATGGAGTGGAATGGAATGGAATTGAATGGACTGGAATGGAATGGAACGGAATGGAATTCAATGGAATAGAACGGAATGGAATGGAATGGAATGGAATGGAATGGAATGGAATGGAATGGAATGGAACCGAATGGAATCGAATGGGATGGTATGGAATGGAATGGAAGAGAATGGAATGGAATGGAATCGAATGGAAAGAATGGAATGGAATGGAATGGAACGGAATGGAATGGAATGATCAACCCGAATAGAATGGAATGGATTGGAATGGAATGGAATTGAGTGGAATGGAATGCAATCGAATGGAATCGAATGGAATCGAATGGAATGGAATCCAATGGAGTGGAATGGAATGGAATTGAATGCAATGGAATGGAATGGAATGGAATAGAAAGGAATGGAATGGAATGGAATCAACTCGAGAACAAAGTAATGGAATGGAATGGAATGGAATGGAATGGAATGGAATGGAATGGAATGGAATGGAATGGAATCAACCCGAGTAGAATGGAATGGATTGGAATGGAATGGAATGGAAAAGAATGGAATCCACCCGAGTAGAACGGAATAGAATGGAATGGAATGGAATGGAATGGAATGGAATGGAATGGAATGGAATGGAATCGAATGGAGTGGAATGGAAAGGAATGGAATGGAAGCCAACCCGAGTAGAATGGAATGGAATGGAATGGAACGGAATGGAATGGAATGGAATGGAATGGAATGGAATGGAATGGAAAGAACCCGACTGGAATGGATAGGAATGGAATGGAAAGAATGGAATGGAATGGAATGGAACGGAATGGAATGGAATGATCAACCCGAGTAGAATGGAATGGATTGGAATGGAATGGAATTGAGTGGAATGGAATGCAATCGAATGGAATCGAATGGAATCGAATGGAATGGAATCTAATGGAGTGGAATGGAATGGATTTGAATGGACTGGAATGGAATGGAATGGAATGGAATTCAAAGGAATAGAACGGAATGGAATGGAATGGAATGGAATGGAATGGAATGGAATGGAACCGAATGGAATCGAATGGGATGGTATGGAATGGAATGGAAGAGAATGGAATCAACCCGAGTGGAACGGAATGGAATGGAATGGAATGGAATGGAATGGAATGGAATGGAATGGAATGGAATGGAATGGAATGGAATGGAATGGAATGGAATGGATTGGAATCAACCCGAGTAGAATGGAATGGATTGGAATGGAATGGATTGGAATGGAATGGAATCGAAAGGAATGGAATGGAATGGAATGGAATGGAATGGAATGGAATTGAATGGAATGTAATGGAATGGAATCAACCCAAGTAGAATGGAATGGAATGGAATGGAATGGAATGGAATAGAATGGAATCCACCCGAGTAGAATGGAATGGAATGGAATGGAATGGAATGGAATGGAATGGAAAGAAATCAACCGGAGTAGAATGGATTGGATTGGAATGGAATGGAATGGAATGGAATAGAAAGGAATGGAATGGAATGGAATCAACCCGAGAAAAACGTATTGGAATGGAATGGAATGGAATGGAATGGAATCGAATGGAATGGAATGGAATGGAATGGAATGGAATAGAATGGAATCAACCCGAGTAGAACGGAATGGAATGGAATGGAATGGAATGGAATAGAATGGAATCCACCCGACTAGAACGGAATGGAATGGAATGGAATGGAATGGAATGGAATGGAATGGAATGGAATCGAAAGGAATGGAATGGAATGGAGTGGAATGGAATGAAATGGAATGGAAATCAACCCGAGTAGAACGGAATGGAATGGAATGGAATGGAATGGAATGGAATGGAATGGAATGGAATGGAATGGAGTGGAATGGAATTGAACGGAATGGAATGGAATGGAATGGAATGGAATGGAATTGAACTGAATGGAATGGAATGGAATGGAATGGAATGGAATTGAATGGAATGGAATGGAATGGAATGGAATGGAATCAACCCGAGTAGAACGGAATGGAATGGAATGGAATGGAATGGAATGGAATGGAATGGAATGGAATGGAATGGAATGGAATGGAATGGAATGGATTGGAATGGAATCAACCCGAGTAGAATGAAATGGATTGGAATGGAATGGAATGGAATGGAATGGAATCGAATGGAATGGAATGGAATAGAATCAACCCGAGTAGAACGGAATGGAATGGAATGGAATGGAATGGAATGGAATGGAATGGAGTTCAATGGAATGGAACGGAATGGAATGGAATGGAATGGAATGAAATGGAATCGAATGGAATGGAATGGAATGGAATGGAATGGAATAGAATGGAATCAACCCGAGTAGAACGGAATGGAATGGAATGGAATGGAATGGAATGGAATGGAATGGAATGGAATGGAATGGAATGGACGGGAATGGAATGGAATGGAATGGAATGGAATGGAATGGAATGGAATGGAATGGATTTCAATGGAATGGAATGGAATGGAATGGAATGGAATGGAATGGAATGGAATAGAATGGAATCAACCCGAGTAGAACGGAATGGAATGGAAAGGAATGGAAAGGAATGGAATGGAAAGGAATGGAATGGAATGGAATGCTATGGAATGGAATCGAATGGAATCGAAAGGAATAGAATGGAATGGAATGGAATGGAATGGAATGGAATGAACCCGAGTAGAATGGAATGGAATGGAATGGAATGGAATGCAATGGAATGGAATGGAATGGAATGGAATGGATTGGAATGGAATTCAATGGAATAGAATGGAATCGAAGGAATGGAATGGAATGGAATGGAATGGAATCGAATGGAATGGAATGGAATGGAATGGAATGGAATGGAATGGAATGGAATGAAATGGAATGGAATGGAATGGAATGGAATCAACCCGGGTAGAATGGAATGGATTTGAATGGAATGGAATCGAATGGAATGGAATGGAATGGAATGGAATGGAATCGAATGGAATGGAATGGAATGGAATGGAATGGAATGGAATGGAATGGAATGGAATGGAATGGAATGGAATCAACCCGAGAAGAATGGAATGGATTGTAATGGAATGGAATCGAATGGAATCGAATGGAATGGAATGGAATAGAATTGAATGGAATGGAATGGAATCAACCCGAGTAGAATGGAATGGATTGGAATGGAATGGAATGGAATGGAATGGAATGGAATGGAATGGAATGGAATGGAATGGAATGAACCCGAGTGGAATGGAGCGGAATGCAATGCAATGGAATGGAATGGAATGGATTGGAATGGAAAGGAAAGGAATGGAATGGAATGATCAACCGGAGTAGAATGGAATGGATTGGAATGGAATGGAATGGAATGGAATGGAATGGAATGGAATGGAATGGAATGGAATGGAGTGGAATGGAATGAAATGGAATGGAAATCAACCCGAGTAGAACGGAATGGAATGGAATGGAATGGAATGGAATGGAATGGAATGGAATGGAATGGAATGGAATGGAATGGAGTGGAATGGAATTGAACGGAATGGAATGGAATGGAATGGAATGGAATGGAATTGAACTGAATGGAATGGAATGGAATGGAATGGAATGGAATTGAATGGAATGGAATGGAATGGAATGGAATGGAATCAACCCGAGTAGAACGGAATGGAATGGAATGGAATGGAATGGAATGGAATGGAATGGAATGGAATGGAATGGAATGGAATGGAATGGAATGGAATGGAATGGATTGGAATGGAATCAACCCGAGTAGAATGAAATGGATTGGAATGGAATGGAATGGAATGGAATGGAATCGAATGGAATGGAATGGAATAGAATCAACCCGAGTAGAACGGAATGGAATGGAATGGAATGGAATGGAATGGAATGGAATGGAGTTCAATGGAATGGAACGGAATGGAATGGAATGGAATGGAATGAAATGGAATCGAATGGAATGGAATGGAATGGAATGGAATGGAATAGAATGGAATCAACCCGAGTAGAACGGAATGGAATGGAATGGAATGGAATGGAATGGAATGGAATGGAATGGAATGGAATGGAATGGACGGGAATGGAATGGAATGGAATGGAATGGAATGGAATGGAATGGAATGGATTTCAATGGAATGGAATGGAATGGAATGGAATGGAATGGAATGGAATGGAATAGAATGGAATCAACCCGAGTAGAACGGAATGGAATGGAAAGGAATGGAAAGGAATGGAATGGAAAGGAATGGAATGGAATGGAATGCTATGGAATGGAATCGAATGGAATCGAAAGGAATAGAATGGAATGGAATGGAATGGAATGGAATGGAATGAACCCGAGTAGAATGGAATGGAATGGAATGGAATGGAATGCAATGGAATGGAATGGAATGGAATGGATTGGAATGGAATTCAATGGAATAGAATGGAATCGAAGGAATGGAATGGAATGGAATGGAATGGAATCGAATGGAATGGAATGGAATGGAATGGAATGGAATGGAATGGAATGGAATGGAATGGAATGAAATGGAATGGAATGGAATGGAATGGAATCAACCCGGGTAGAATGGAATGGATTTGAATGGAATGGAATCGAATGGAATGGAATGGAATGGAATGGAATGGAATCGAATGGAATGGAATGGAATGGAATGGAATGGAATGGAATGGAATGGAATGGAATGGAATGGAATGGAATCAACCCGAGAAGAATGGAATGGATTGTAATGGAATGGAATCGAATGGAATCGAATGGAATGGAATGGAATAGAATTGAATGGAATGGAATGGAATCAACCCGAGTAGAATGGAATGGATGGGAATGGAATGGAATGGAATGGAATGGAATGGAATGGAATGGAATGGAATGGAATGGAATGGAATGAACCCGAGTGGAATGGAGCGGAATGCAATGCAATGGAATGGAATGGAACGGATTGGAATGGAAAGGAAAGGAATGGAATGGAATGATCAACCGGAGTAGAATGGAATGGATTGGAATGGAATGGAATGGAATGGAATGGAATGGAATGGAATGGAATGGAATGGAATTCAATGGAATAGAATGGAATGGAACGGAATGGAATGGAATGGAATGGAATGGAATGGAATGGAATGGAATGGAATGGAATGGAATGGAATGAAATGGAATCAACCCGAGTAGAATGGAATGGATTGGAATGGACTGGAATGGAATGGAATGGAATGGAATCAACCCGAGTAGAATGGAATTGAATGGAATTGAATGGAATTCAATGTAATAGAATGGAATTGAATCAACCCGCGTGGAACGGAATGGAACGGAACGGAAAGGAACGGAGCGGAATGGAACGGAATCAACCCGAGCAGAACGGAACGGGATGGGACGGGACGGGACGGGACGGGAAGGGACGGGTCCGGATGGGACGAAATGGAACGGAATGGAATGGCATGGAATCAACCCGAGTAGAATGGAATGGAATGGAATAGAATGGAATGGAATGGAATGGAATGGAATAGAATAGAATGGAATTGAATCAACTCGCAAGGAATGGAATGGAACGGAATGGAAAGGAATGGAATGGAATGGAATGGACCCAACCGAGCACAACGGCACGGGACGGGATAGGACGGGACGGGACGGGACGGAACGGAACGGAACGGAACTCAATGGAAACAACCCGAGTAGAACGGAATGGAATAGAATGGAATGGAATGGAATGGAATGAAATGGAATGGATTGGAAGGGAATGGAATGGAATGGAATGGAATGGAATGGAATGGAACGGAGTGGAATGGAAAGGAATGGAATGGAAACCAACACGAGTAGAACGGAATGGAATGGAATGGAATGGAATGGAATGGAATGGAATGGAAAGGAATAGAATGAACCCGACAGGAATTGAATGGAATGGAATGGAAAGAATGGAATGGAATGGAATGGAACGGAATGGAATGGAATGGAACGGAATGATCAACCCGAGTAAAATGGAATGGATTGAAATGGAATGGAATGGAGTGGAATGGAATGGAATCGAATGGAATCGAATGGAATCGAATGGAATGGAACCTAATGGAGTGGAATGGAATGGAAAGGAATGGAATGGAATGGAATGGAATGGAATTCAATGGAATAGAACGAAATGGAATGGAATGGAATGGAATGGAATGGAGTGGAATGGAATGGAATGGAACCTAAAGGAATCGAATAGGATGGTATGGATTGGAATGGAAGAGAATGGAATCAACCCGAGTGGAACGGAATGGAATGGAATGGAATGGAATGGAATGGAATGGAACGGAATGGAATGGAATGGAATGGAACGGAATGGAATGGAATGGAATCAACCCGAGTAGAATAGAACGGATTGGAATGGAATGGAATGGAATGGAATGGAATCAAAAGGAATGGAATGGAATTGAATGGAATGGAATGGAATGGAATGGAATGGAATGAAATGGAATTCAATGGAATAGAATGGAATGGAAAGGAATGGAATGGAATGGAATCGAATGGAATCGAATGGAATGGAATGGAATGGAATGGAATGGAATGGAATGGAATGGAATCAACCCGAGTAGAATGGAATGGATTGGAATGGAATGGAATGGAATGGAATGGAATTGAAAGGAATGGAATGGAATGGAATGGAATGGAATGGAATGGAATGGATAGGAATGGAATGGAATGGAATGGAATCAACACAAGTAGAATGGAATGGATTGCAATGGAATGGAGTGGAATGGAATGCAAAGAAATCAACCCGAGTAGAATGGATTGGATTGGAATGGAATGGAATGGAATGGAATGGAATGGAATGGAATGGAATGGAATGGAATCAACCCGAGAACAACGTAATGGAATGGAATGGAATGGAATGGAATGGAATTCAATGGAATGGAATTAAATGGAATGGAATGGAATGGAATGGAATGGAATGGAATGGAATGGAATAGAATGGAATCAACCCGAGTAGAACGGAATGGAATGGAATGGAATGGAATGGAATGGAATGGAATGGAATGGAATGGAATGGAATGAAATGGAATGGAATGGTATGGAATGGAATCGAATGGAATCGAATGGAATGGAATGGAATCGAATGGAATCGAATGGAATCGAATAGAATGGAATGGAATAAACCCGAGTAGAATGGAATGGAATGGAATGGAATGGAATGGAATGGAATGGAATGGAATGGAATGGAATGGAATGGAAAGGAATGGAATGGAATGGAATGGGATGGAATGGAATCAACCCGAGTAGAATGGAATGGATTGTAATGGAATGGAATGGAATGGAATGGAATGGAATGGAATGGAATGGAATGGAATGGAATCAAAACGAGTAGAACGGAATGGAATGGAATGGAATCGAATGGAATGGAATCAACCCGAGTAGAATGGAATGGATTGGGTTGGGCTGGAATAGAATGGAATGGAATGGAATCAATCCGAGTAGAATGGAATGGAATGGAATGGAATGGAATTCAATGTAATAGAATGGAATTGAATCAACCCGCATGGAACGGATGGAACGGAACTGAAAGGAAAAGAACAAAATGAAACGGAATCAACCCGAGCAGAACGGAACGGGATGGGTCGGGACGGGACGGGAAGGGACAGTTCGCGATGGGACGGAATGGAACAGAACGGAACGGCATGGAATCAACCCGAGAAGAAAGGAATGGAATGGAATGGAATGGAATGGAAAGGAATGGAATAGAATAGTATGGAATTGAAACAACCCGCGTGGAACGGAATGGAACGGAACGGAAAAGAACGGAACGGAATGGAAAGGAATCAACCCGAGTACAATGGCACGGGACGGGACGGGACGGATCGGAACGGAACGGAACTCAATGGAATCAACCCGAGTAGAAGGGAATGGAATGGAATGGAATGGAATGGAATGGAATGGAATGGAATGGAATGGAATGGAATGGAATGGAATGGAATGGAATGGAATGGAATGGAATGGAATCAACCCGAGTAGAACGGAATGGAATGGAATGGAATGGAATGGAATGGAATGGAATGGAATGGAATGGAATGGAATGGAATGGAATCAACCCGAGTAGAATGGAATGGAATGGAATGGAATGGAATGGAATAGAATGGAATGGAATGGAATGGAATGGAATGGAATGGAATGGAATGGAATGGAATGGAATGGATTGGAATGGAATGGAATGGAATGGAATGGAATGGAATGGAATGGAACGGAATGGAATGGAATCGAATGGAGTCGAATGGAATCGAATGGAATGGACAGGACGAGAATGGAATCAACTCGAGTAGAACGGAATGGAATGGAATGGAATGGAATGGAATGGAATGGAAAGGAGTGGAATGGAATGGAATGGAATGGAATGGAATGGAATGGAATGGAATGGAATGGAATGGAATGGAATTGAACTGAATGCAATCGAATGGAATGGAAGGGAATGGAATGGAATGGAATGGAATGGAATGTAATTGAACTGAATGCAATCGAATGGAATGGAATGGAATGGAATGGAATGGAATGGAATGGAATGGAATGGAATGGAATGGAATGGAATCAACCCGAGTAGAACGGAATGGAATGGAATGGAATGGAATGGAATGGAATGGAATCGGATGGAATCGAATGGGATGGTATGGAATGGAATGGAGGAGAATGGAATCAACCCGAGTGGAACGGAATGGAATGGAATGGAATGGAATTGAATGGAATGGAATGGAATGGAATGGAATGGAATGGAATGGAATGGAATGGAATGGAATGGAGTGGAATCAACCCGAGTAGAATGGAATGGATTGGAATGGAATGGATTGGAATGGAATGGAATCGAAAGGAATGGAATGGAATGGAATGGAATGGAATGGAATGGAATTGAATGGAATGTAATGGAATGGAATCAACCCAAGTAGAATGGAATGGATTGGAATGGAATGGAATGGAATGGAATGGAAAGAAATCAACCGGAGTAGAATGGATTGGATTGGAATGGAATGGAATAGAATGGAATAGAAAGGAATGGAATGGAATGGAATCAACCCGAGAAAAACGTATTGGAATGGAATGGAATGGAATGGAATGGAATGGAATGGAATGGAATGGAATGGAATGGAATGGAATAGAATGGAATCAACCCGAGTAGAACGGAATGGAATGGAATGGAATGGAATGGAATAGAATGGAATCCACCCGAGTAGAACGGAATGGAATGGAATGGAATGGAATGGAATGGAATCGAAAGGAATGGAATGGAATGGAGTGGAATGGAATGAAATGGAATGGAAATCAACCCGAGTAGAACGGAATGGAATGGAATGGAATGGAATGGAATGGAATGGAATGGAATGGAATGGAATGGAATGGAATGGAATGGAGTGGAATGGAATTGAACGGAATGGAATGGAATGGAATGGAATGGAATGGAATGGAATTGAACTGAATGGAATGGAATGGAATGGAATGGAATGGAATGGAATGGAATGGAATGGAATCAACCCGAGTAGAACGGAATGGAATGGAATGGAATGGAATGGAATGGAACGGAATGGAATCAACCCAAGTAGAATGGAATGGATAGGAATGGAATGGAGTGGAATGGAATGGAAAGAAATCAACCCGAGTAGAATGGATTGGAATTTTAATGGAATGGAATGGAATGGAATGGAATGGAATGGAATGGAATGGAATCAACCCGAGAAGAATGGAATGGATTGCAATGGAATGGAATCGAATGGAATGGAATGGAATAGAATTGAGTGGAATGGAATGGAATAAACCCGAGTAGAATGGAATGGATTGGAATGGAATGGAATGGAATGGAATGGAATGGAATGGAATGGAATGGAATGGAATGGAATGGAATGGAATGGAATGGAATGGAATGAAATGGAATGAACCCGAGTTGAATGGAGTGGAATGCAATGGAATGGAATGGAATGGAATGGATTGGAATGGAAAAGGAATGGAATGGAATGGAATGATCAACCCGAGTAGAATGGAATGGATTGGAATGGAATGGAATGGAATGGAATGGAATGGAATGGAATGGAATGGAATTCAAAGGAATAGAATGGAATGGAATGGAATGGAATGGAATGAAATGGAATGGAATTCAATGGAATAGAATGGAATGGAATGGAATGGAATGGAATTGAATGGAATGGAATGGAATGGAATGGAATGAAATGGAATCAACCCGAGTAGAATGGAATGGACTGGAATGGAATGGAATGGAATGGAATGGAATTGAATGTAGTGGAATGGAATGGAATGGAATGGAATGAATGGAATGGAATCAACCCGAGTAGAATGGAATGGATTGGGTTGGGCTGGAATAGAATGGAATGGAATGGAATCAATCCGAGTAGAATGGAATGGAAAGGAATGGAATGGAATTCAATGTAATAGAATGGAATTGAATCAACCCGCATGGAACGGAATGGAACGGAACGGAAAGAAAAGAACGGAATGGAACGGAATCAACCCGAGCAGAACGGAACGGGATGGGACGGGACGGGACGGGACTTGACGGTTCGCGATGGGACGGAATGGAACAGAACGGAGCGGCATGGAATCAACCCGAGAAGAATGGAATGGAATGGAATGGAATAGAATGGAATAGAATAGAATAGAATGGAATTGAATCAACCCGCGTGGAACGGAATGTAAGGGAACGGAAGGGAACGGAACGGAGTGGAATGGAATCAACCCGAATACAACGGCACGGGACGGGACGGGACGGGACGGGACAGGACGGGACTGGACAGAACGGAACGGAATGGAACTCAATGGAATCAACAAGAGTAGAAGGGAATGGAATGGAATGGAATGGAATGGAATGGAATGGAATGGAATGGAATGGAATGGAATGGAATGGAATGGAATGGAGTGGAATGGAAAGGAATGGAATGGAAACCAACCCGAGTAGAACGGAATGGAATGGAATGGAACGGAATGGAATCGAATGGAATGGAATGGAATGGAATGGAATGGCATGGAATGGAATGAACCCGACTGGAATGGAATGGAATGGAATGGAATGGAATGGAACGGAATGGAATGGAATGATCAACCCGAGTAGAATGGAATGGATTGGAATGGAATGGAATTGAGTGGAATGGAATGCAATCGAATGGAATTGAATGGAATCGAATGGAATGGAATCTAATGGAGTGGAATGGAATGGAATTGAATGGACTGGAATGGAATGGAACGGAATGGAATTCAATGGAATAGAACGGAATGGAATGGAATGGAATGGAATGGGATGGAATGGAATGGAATGGAATGGAATGGAACCGAATGGAATCGAATGGGATGGTATGGAATGGAATGGAAGAGAATGGAATGGAATGGAATCGAATGGAAAGAATGGAATGGAATGGAATGGAACGGAATGGAATGGAATGAACAACCCGAATAGAATGGAATGGATTGGAATGGAATGGAATTGAGTGGAATGGAATGCAATCGAATGGAATCGAAAGGAATGGAATGGAATGGAATCAACTCGAGAACAAAGTAATGGAATGGAATGGAATGGAATGGAATGGAATGGAATGGAATGGAATGGAATGGAATGGAATCAACCCGAGTAGAATGGAATGGATTGGAATGGAATGGAATGGAAAAGAATGGAATCCACCCGAGTAGAACGGAATGGAATGGAATGGAATGGAATGGAATGGAATGGAATGGAATGGAATGGAATGGAATGGAATGGAATCGAATGGAGTGGAATGGAAAGGAATGGAATGGAAGCCAACCCGAGTAGAATGGAATGGAATGGAATGGAACGGAATGGAATGGAATGGAATGGAATGGAATGGAATGGAATGGAAAGAACCCGACTGGAATGGATAGGAATGGAATGGAAAGAATGGAATGGAATGGAATGGAACGGAATGGAATGGAATGATCAACCCGAGTAGAATGGAATGGATTGGAATGGAATGGAATTGAGTGGAATGGAATGCAATCGAATGGAATCGAATGGAATCGAATGGAATGGAATCCAATGGAGTGGAATGGAATGGATTTGAATGGACTGGAATGGAATGGAATGGAATGGAATTCAAAGGAATAGAACGGAATGGAATGGAATGGAATGGAATGGAATGGAATGGAATGGAATGGAACCGAATGGAATCGAATGGGATGGTATGGAATGGAATGGAAGAGAATGGAATCAACCCGAGTGGAACGGAATGGAATGGAATGGAATGGAATTGAATGGAATGGAATGGAATGGAATGGAATGGAATGGAATGGAATGGAATGGAATGGAATGGAATGGAATGGAATGGAATGGAATGGATTGGAATCAACCCGAGTAGAATGGAATGGATTGGAATGGAATGGACTGGAATGGAATGGAATCGAAAGGAATGGAATGGAATGGAATGGAATGGAATGGAATGGAATGGAATTGAATGGAATGTAATGGAATGGAATCAACCCAAGTAGAATGGAATGGAATGGAATGGAATGGAATGGAATAGAATGGAATCCACCCGAGTAGAACGGAATGGAATGGAATGGAATGGAATGGAATGGAATGGAATGGAATGGAAAGAAATCAACCGGAGTAGAATGGATTGGATTGGAATGGAATGGAATGGAATGGAATAGAAAGGAATGGAATGGAATGGAATCAACCCGAGAAAAACGTATTGGAATGGAATGGAATGGAATGGAATGGAATCGAATGGAATGGAATGGAATGGAATGGAATGGAATAGAATGGAATCAACCCGAGTAGAACGGAATGGAATGGAATGGAATGGAATGGAATAGAATGGAATCCACCCGACTAGAACGGAATGGAATGGAATGGAATGGAATGGAATGGAATGGAATGGAATGGAATCGAAAGGAATGGAATGGAATGGAGTGGAATGGAATGAAATGGAATGGAAATCAACCCGAGTAGAACGGAATGGAATGGAATGGAATGGAATGGAATGGAATGGAATGGAATGGAATGGAGTGGAATGGAATTGAACGGAATGGAATGGAATGGAATGGAATGGAATGGAATTGAACTGAATGGAATGGAATGGAACGGAATGGAATGGAATGGAATTGAATGGAATGGAATGGAATGGAATGGAATGGAATCAACCCGAGTAGAACGGAATGGAATGGAATGGAATGGAATGGAATGGAATGGAATGGAATGGAATGGAATGGAATGGAATGGAATGGAATGGAATGGATTGGAATGGAATCAACCCGAGTAGAATGAAATGGATTGGAATGGAATGGAATGGAATGGAATGGAATCGAATGGAATGGAATGGAATAGAATCAACCCGAGTAGAACGGAATGGAATGGAATGGAATGGAATGGAATGGAATGGAATGGAGTTCAATGGAATGGAACGGAATGGAATGGAATGGAATGGAATGAAATGGAATCGAATGGAATGGAATGGAATGGAATGGAATGGAATAGAATGGAATCAACCCGAGTAGAACGGAATGGAATGGAATGGAATGGAATGGAATGGAATGGAATGGAATGGAATGGAATGGAAGGGAATGGAATGGAATGGAATGGAATGGAATGGAATGGAATGGAATGGATTTCAATGGAATGGAATGGAATGGAATGGAATGGAATGGAATGGAATGGAATAGAATGGAATCAACCCGAGTAGAACGGAATGGAATGGAAAGGAATGGAAAGGAATGGAATGGAAAGGAATGGAATGGAATGGAATGCTATGGAATGGAATCGAATGGAATCGAAAGGAATAGAATGGAATGGAATGGAATGGAATGGAATGGAATGAACCCGAGTAGAATTGAATGGAATGGAATGGAATGGAATGCAATGGAATGGAATGGAATGGAATGGATTGGAATGGAATTCAATGGAATAGAATGGAATCGAAGGAATGGAATGGAATGGAATGGAATGGAATCGAATGGAATGGAATGGAATGGAATGGAATGGAATGGAATGGAATGGAATGAAATGGAATGGAATGGAATGGAATGGAATCAACCCGGGTAGAATGGAATGGATTTGAATGGAATGGAATCGAATGGAATGGAATGGAATGGAATGGAATGGAATCGAATGGAATGGAATGGAATAGAATGGAATGGAATGGAATGGAATGGAATGGAATGGAATCAACCCGAGAAGAATGGAATGGATTGTAATGGAATGGAATCGAATGGAATCGAATGGAATGGAATGGAATAGAATTGAATGGAATGGAATGGAATCAACCCGAGTAGAATGGAATGGATTGGAATGGAATGGAATGGAATGGAATGGAATGGAATGGAATGGAATGGAATGGAATGGAATGGAATGAACCCGAGTGGAATGGAGTGGAATGCAATGGAATGGAATGGAATGGAATGGATTGGAATGGAAAGGAAAGGAATGGAATGGAATGATCAACCGGAGTAGAATGGAATGGATTGGAATGGAATGGAATGGAATGGAATGGAATGGAATGGAATGGAATGGAATGGAATTCAATGGAATAGAATGGAATGGAACGGAATGGAATGGAATGGAATGGAATGGAATGGAATGGAATGGAATGGAATGGAATGGAATGGAATGGAATCAACCCGAGTAGAATGGAATGGAATGGAATTGAATGGAATTCAATGTAATAGAATGGAATTGAATCAACCCGCGTGGAACGGAATGGAACGGAACGGAAAGGAACGGAGCGGAATGGAACGGAATCAACCCGAGCAGAACGGAACGGGATGGGACGGGACGGGACGGGACGGGAAGGGACGGGTCCGGATGGGACGAAATGGAACGGAATGGAATGGCATGGAATCAACCCGAGTAGAATGGAATGGAATGGAATAGAATGGAATGGAATGGAATGGAATGGAATAGAATAGAATGGAATTGAATCAACTCGCAAGGAATGGAATGGAACGGAATGGAAAGGAATGGAATGGAATGGAATGGACCCAACCGAGCACAACGGCACGGGACGGGATAGGACGGGACGGGACGGGACGGAACGGAACGGAACGGAACTCAATGGAAACAACCCGAGTAGAACGGAATGGAATAGAATGGAATGGAATGGAATGGAATGAAATGGAATGGATTGGAAGGGAATGGAATGGAATGGAATGGAATGGAATGGAACGGAGTGGAATGGAAAGGAATGGAATGGAAACCAACACGAGTAGAACGGAATGGAATGGAATGGAATGGAATGGAATGGAATGGAAAGGAATAGAATGAACCCGACAGGAATTGAATGGAATGGAATGGAAAGAATGGAATGGAATGGAATGGAACGGAATGGAATGGAATGGAACGGAATGATCAACCCGAGTAAAATGGAATGGATTGAAATGGAATGGAATGGAGTGGAATGGAATGGAATCGAATGGAATCGAATGGAATCGAATGGAATGGAACCTAATGGAGTGGAATGGAATGGAAAGGAATGGAATGGAATGGAATGGAATGGAATTCAATGGAATAGAACGGAATGGAATGGAATGGAATGGAATGGAATGGAGGGGAATGGAATGGAATGGAACCTAAAGGAATCGAATAGGATGGTATGGATTGGAATGGAAGAGAATGGAATCAACCCGAGTGGAACGGAATGGAATGGAATGGAATGGAATGGAATGGAATGGAACGGAATGGAATGGAATGGAATGGAACGGAATGGAATGGAATGGAATCAACCCGAGTAGAATAGAACGGATTGGAATGGAATGGAATGGAATGGAATGGAATCAAAAGGAATGGAATGGAATTGAATGGAATGGAATGGAATGGAATGAAATGGAATTCAATGGAATAGAATGGAATGGAAAGGAATGGAATGGAATGGAATCGAATGGAATCGAATGGAATGGAATGGAATGGAATGGAATGGAATGGAATGGAATGGAATCAACCCGAGTAGAATGGAATGGATTGGAATGGAATGGAATGGAATGGAATGGAATTGAAAGGAATGGAATGGAATGGAATGGAATGGAATGGAATGGAATGGA